>NW_028258359.1:757194-914388 GCF_053883595.1 Heterocephalus glaber | reverse complement strand
GAATCGAGGAGAATGCAGATTCTGGAAATCTGAGAAAAGAGCAGCTACAGGTGTTAGACCCCTGGACGGCACAGCCACCATATCCTTGCAAGTTTTCTGTGAGCAGGTGTCTTAGTCATTTTTCTTGTTGATAAAATACCCGACACTCACAGCTTAAAGGAGGAAAGGTTTATTGTGGCTCGTGTTTGAACCCATGGTTGGCTGGCTCCAGCGAGGAAAGAGCATGGCAGAGGCCTGGCAGAAGAGAGCCGCTCACCTCAGGGCCCCCAGGAAGCAGAGAGAGGACGGCAGAGGTGGGGAGGGAGACACCCGCCCAGGTCACACCCCAGGGACCGCCTCGTGCGACCCATGCCAAACAGCAAATCAGCCGTAACACCTCCTCGATAATCCAGTCACCCTCCACACACATGAGACTTTGGGGTTGTTTTAGATCTAAACCATAACAGAAAGAAAATACAATTTTTTTGCGAGGCCAGTATGCACGATCATACCAATATAAAAATAAGCCTATGAAGAAAACGAATATATTCAAAATGAGGTAACAGGTAACTATAACCAGAGCTAAAAGTCTGTACTTGATGGATTTTCTTTGAGAAACTGTTTTAAATTGTTAGGACTATATTATTGCAAATGGAAGATAAATTCTAAAGTAGTCTTTTGCAAATGTTGCTTTTGAAGCCGTGCCTTAGGGGACGGCCGTTGTTATCATTTCCATCTGCAGCTGCAGAAACTGCGCTGACAGCTACAAGCGGCAGAGCCAGGTTGGGAAGCCGCTCACTGCATCCTGCCGCTGTGCAGGCTTCTGTTTCGGGACTCCATTTCCAGACAGACTGTTTGTTTCCATTAGGCTTCACTAAAAGACTGCAAGGTTCCTTCAAGTTTTAAACCTCATTTCTAAAATATTAAGTGTGTAGTATATGCTACTGGTTAAAATTTTTTAAACATTGTAAAAATGTATTATACAAAATACCAAAGTACCCCCATCCCTTGAAAAGTTTCTTTTCAATTTATCCAGTGACATTTTAGACACATACGCATACATATAAATGTAAGAGCCTAAATGAAAGTAAGGTTTTATTATTTTACATATTTTTATATAAATTTTATCATATTACTTTTTTATATATATTGGAGATTGAACTTGAGGTTTTCCCATTGAGCTACATCTCCAGCCCTTTTTTGGTGTTTTTTTTTTAGTACTGGGGATCGAACTCGGGACCTTGCGCTTGCGGGGCAGGTGGCGGAACCACTGAGCTAAGTCCCCGGCCCCCCAGCCTTTTTAAAAATTTTATTTTGAGACAGGGTTTTACCAAGTCACTAAACTGCCCAGGCTAGGAACAAACTTGCCACCCTCCCACCTCAGCCTCCTGAGTACTGGGATTACAGGCAAGTGTCACCACTCCCAGCCACCATTTTAGTTGTTTTTGGTCTTTGGTTTGTTTGTTTGAGTTTTTTGTTTTCTTTTTTGAGACAGGGTCTCACTCTGTAATTCAGGTTGGCCTTGAATTCACTATGTAGCCCAGGCTGGCCTCAAACACTCTGCAATCCTCCTGCCTCAGCCTCCGGAGCCCTGGGATTATAGGCATGCACCACCGCACCCAGCTTGTTTTTGGGTCCATATTATCTATCCTGTTATCCTGTGCTGAGTACCTGGGAGAAGCTCAATAAATATTTGCTGAAAAAATAAGCAATCGGTATTCATTACAGTCTTGCAAAATGTGTACTCAGGGCAAATGGGAATGGGCAGAGTAAAAGTGGTTGTGTTATTCTGGGAAGCTGAGGCAGAGAGATCACAAGTTCAAGAGGAGGCTGTGCAGCTTAGCAAGATTTAGTAAAAAATAGTTATTTATTTATTTATTTTTTGGTACTGGGGATCGAACTCAGGACCTTGTGCTTGAGAGGCAGATGCCTGAATCACTGAGCTAAATCCCCGGTCCTAAAAATAGTTGTTTTTTAAAAATTTAAAATTTTTTTTAATTTTTTTTGGTACCAGGGATCGAACTCAGGTCCTTGTGCTTGCGCAGCAGGCAACAAAACCACTGAGCTAAATCCCCAGCCCTAAAAATAGTTTTTTAAAAGAGCTGGGGATATAGCTCAGCATGAAGGCCCTGGGTTTCATCCCCAGAACTATAAAAAAAATTTAAAATAAAAACATAACAATAGTTGTGGGAGAGTTTATTTTGCATATAGCATTTTGATTACCATCATCTGCACATCGTTTTCTTAGTACATGTATTATTAACCTTAAACTCACACCACATAAATTGGTTAGATGTTAAATAAGTAGCCAAATTAATGTATTAACACAAAGATAGATAAATAAGGTACCAATTAATATAAAAAAGAATATTTTGGTAGATATTGTATTTCATAGAATAGATTTAGATGCAGTATTTATAAATTTTATGAAGTGGAATCATCCCGCTGTAGACAGCCAGGTCTGTGCACGCCCTACCGAGGTCCTGAGTCACGCGGAAGACGCCAAATCACCCTGCTGCAGACAGGCAGGTCTGCCCATGCCCTACCGAGGTCCTGAGTCGCACAGAACACGACGAATCAGCCCAGTGCAGACAGGCAGGTCTGTGCACGCCCTACCGAGGTCCTGAGTCACGCGGAAGACGCCAAATCACCCTGCTGCAGACAGGCAGGTCTGCCCATGCCCTACCGAGGTCCTGAGTTGCGCGGAAGACACCGAATCACCCCACTGCAGACAGGCAGCCACCTGATTCCACACTACAAAGACGCAGAGGACACCAGACCACCAGACCAAGGTACAGAGTCCCACTGTTCCCGGCCCACAGGTAGGGGCTTCTGAGCCGTCGTCCCACTGCTCCTGGTCCAGAGGAAGGGGCTTCTGGGCCACCATCCCTCCGGTTGCTCCCAGCCCACAGGAAAGGGCTTTTGGGTCACCAACCCTACTGCTGCTCCGGGCCCCTGTCCCACCTCACCCAGTTCAGAGGAGGTAATCCGTGCAGGCGCTAACAGACCCCAGCCCCAGTCAAAATGAGAAAACACGTAAATAAGTCTCAAAACCAGACTTCCAGATTACCTACAGCAACCCCAAAGGGAAATGAGATGGAATGCTCTGATACTCAACCACCTGGACCCACTGAACTGGCAACAAAAGGGGATCTGGAAAAAATGAAATCAGAAATAATTTCTCAGATAACAGGAGAAGTTGTGCCCCTAGTGCAAGACATGATTAATAAATCTAGAGAGGAGCTGAGGAACATGATGGAATCCCAACATAAGAAACAAATGGAATCCATGAAACAGATGCAAATAGATTTCCAGGACATAAAAAACTCCATTGAAAGTCTACACAGCAGAATGAGCCAATGTGAGGACAGAATTTCAGATATGGAAGATAAGATTGCAATTAGTGACCAGGAAAAGAAAAATTGCTTCAGAATTATAAGGGAACATGAGAAATCAATCCAGCAGCTGCTAGATGATGCAAAGAAGAATAACATAAGACTGATTGGGCTCAATGAAGAAACAGGAGAGAGTGCAGATGACATAAAAAATCTCTTCACAGAAATAATGGCAGAAAACTTCCCAAGCGTGGGAAAAGAGCTTGACATACAGATAAGTGAGGCATATAGGACTCCAAATAGCCTTGATCAAAAAAAATCTACACATAGGCATATAACTGTTAAGATTCCAGAAACTCAACAGAAGAACAAAGTTCTCCAAGCAGCCAGAGAAAAGAAACAAATCACATACAAAGGAAAGCCCATCAGAATCACAGCAGACTTCTCAACACAAACCATCAAGGCAAGAAGAGCTTGGAGTGACATATTCCAAGCCCTAAAAGAAAACAGCCTCCAACCCAGATTGATGTACCCTGCAAAACTATCTTTCAAAATGAATGGAGAAATAAGATACTTTCATGACAAAGAGCATCTTAGGAACTTCGTGAATACCAAACCAGCACTCCAAAGAATTTTACACAACATCCTAGGCACAGACATTGAGGATCACAACCCCAGGAAGCAAAGCAGAATGAACCCATCTGGCATGACAAGAAATTAAACGGAAAGGGGGAGAACGCAACAAAAAGAAAAGGTCATGGCAATGACAAGTCAATACGTTTCAGTTATAACCATCAATGTTAATGGTCTCAATTCACCAATCAAAAGAAATAGACTGGCAGAATTGGTCAAGAAGCAAAATCCAACAATATGCTGCATACAAGAAACACACTTGCTTCAAAAAGAAACTCATAGACTGAAAGTTAAAGGGTGGAAAACAATACTGCATGTGACAGGAACCTGAAAAAAAGCAGGAGTAGCTATCCTCTTGGCAGATCAAGTAGATTTCAAACCAACAGTGATTAAGAGAGACGAAGAAGGACACTACATCCTTGTAAAGGGAAGAATCCAAGAGGAAGACATGACAATCATAAATATCTATGCACCAAACACTAGTGCACCCAACTGTATAAAACAAATACTAACGGACATGAAAAGTCATATATGCACTAATACAATTGTAGTGGGGGACCTCAACACCCCACTGTCACAGATAGATCAACTAGACTAAAAATAAGTAATGAAATATTAGAACTCAATCGAACTCTTGAACAAATGAACTTAACAGACGTTTACAGAGTCTTCCACCCCACAAAATCAGAATACACATTCTTCTCAGCTGCACATGGGTCATTCTCCAAAATAGACCACATACTCACACACAGAACACGTTTAAGTAAGTGCAAAGGAATTGAAGTTATTCCCTGTATATTATCAGACCATAGTGCGATGAAATGGGAGATCCATAGCAAAAGAAACTCAAAAAATTTCATAAACATGTGGAAATTGAACAACACACTTCTGAATAACCAATGGGTCACAGAGGAAATTAAAGAAGAAATCAGACAGTTCCTTCAATTAAATGACAATGACAATACAACATATCAGAATCTATGGGACACAATGAAAGCAGTCTTACCAGGGAAAGTCATAGCAGTGAATACACATATTAGGAAAACAGAATGAGCCCCATTAAACAACCTGATGCTGAACCTCAAGCTTCTAGAAAAAGAAGAGCAGGACAACCCCAAAGCTCATACAAGAGAGGAAATTATAAAGATCAGAGAAGAAATCAATGCAATGGAGACAAAGAGAACAATACAAAAAAATCAATGAAGCCAAGAGTTGGTTCTTCGAAAGAATCAACAAAATTCACAAACCTTTAGCCAACCTTGTCAGAAAAAGAAAAGAAAAGGCCCAAATCCATGCAATTAGGAATGAAAAGGGTGAAATTACAACAGACCCAACAGAAATCCAGAGGATCATCAATACCTACTTCCAGAACCTATACGCCAATAAGATGGACAGCACAGAAGAAATGGACAGATTCCTAGATACATATGAATTACCAAAGTTGAACGAAGACCTAAAAATTCTGAAGAACCCAATATCAACCAATGAAATTGAAAATGTAATTAAAAACTTATCAACTAAGAAAAGCCCGGGCCCTGATGGCTTCACTGCTGAATTCTACAAGACATTTAGAGAGGAACTGCTGCCACTACTGTTTCAACTCTTCAATGAAATTGAAAGGGAAGCAATATTCCCAAATTCATTCCTGGAAGCAAGCATCACCTTGATCCCCAAAGCAGAGAAAGACCCAACTGAAAAGAAGAACTATAGGCCAATCTCACTAATGAACAGAGATGCAAAAATCCTTAATAAGATAATGGCAAACAGAATGCAGAAGATCATCAAGAAGATCATACACCCTGATCAAGTGGGATTCATCCCAGGGATGCAGGGATGGTTCAATATATGAAAATCAATTAATGTAATACACTATATCAATAGAGCCAAGGACAAAAACCATATGATTATCTCCATAGATGCAGAAAAAGCATTTGACAAAATCCAACATGCATTTATGATAAAAACCCTACAAAAAATTGGAATAGATGGTCTCTGCCTCAAACTGATAGAAGCCATCTATGAAAAACCAATAGCCAATATTTTACTAAATGGTCAAAAACTGAAATCCTTCACACTAAAATCAGGAACAAGACAAGGATGTCCACTATCACCACTCTTGTTCAATATAGTTCTGGAAACATTAGCCATGGCAATTAGACAAGAGAAAGAAATAAAAGCAATAAAGATAGGTAATGAAGAAGTCAAATTGTCATTAGTTGCAGATGACATGATACTCTATATAGAAGACCCCAAGAACTCCACCAAAAGTCTTCTAGACTTAATAACCAAATTCAGTCAAGTAGCTGGTTACAAGGTCAACACACAAAAATCAATAGCTTTCTTCTACACCAATGACAGACTCACTGAGAGAGAAATAGGGCAAATAATTCCTTTCACAATAGCATCCAAAAAACTGAAATGCCTAGGAATCATCCTAATGAAAGAAATCAAAGACCTCTTCTCTGAAAACTATGGCACTCTGAAAAGAGAGATTGAAGATGATATCAGAAAATGGACAGACATCCCCTGCTCCTGGGTAGGAAGGATTAACATAGTGAAAATGGCCATACTTCCAAAACTGCTATCTAGATTTAATGCAATTCCAATTGAGATCCCAGCAGCATACTTCATAGACCTCGAGAAAACAATCCAAAAATTCATTTGGAGAAAGAAGAGACCCAGAATAGCAAAAGCAATTCTAGGTAACAGAGACATGGCAGGGGGGATCACAATCCCCAACCTGCAACTCTATTACAAAGCTACTGTGATAAAAACAGCATGGTACTGGCAAAGAAACAGACTGGAGGACCAGTGGAACAGATTAGAAGATGCAGAAACAACGCCAGACACACTCAGCCACCTCATCTTCGACAAAGGAGCCAAACACCCTCACTGAAGGAAAGATAGCCTCTTTAATAAATGGTGCTGGAAAAATTGGGCTTCAACTTGCCAAAGATTAAATCTAGACCTATATCTCTCACCATGCACTAAACTAAAATCAAAATGGATTAAAGATCTAAATATTAAAATAGAAACTCTGAACCAGTTGGAACAGAGGTTAGGTACGACCCTTGAAGACATCCGTGTAGGAAAAGATTTTATGAACAAAACCTCAGTTGCCTGTGAACTAGCACAAACCATCAACAAATGGGATCTCTTCTTATTAAAAAGCTTCTACACAGCAAGAGAAACCACCAGCAGTATGAAGAGACAACCACAATGTGGGAAAAAATCTTCACCTGCTCTTCCTCAGACAAAGGTCTACTATCTTGAATCTATAAAGAACTTAAAAAGATCAGACCTCCCAAATTTAAAGACCCAATCCAAAAATGGGCATCTGAAATGAACAGACATTTCTCAGACAAAGAAGTAGAAACAGCAAATAAATACATGAAAAAATGTTCAACATCACTGGTCATTTGAGAGATGCAAATGAAAACAATGCTGAGATTCCACTTCACTCCAGAAAGAATGGCTGCTATCATGACATCAACCAATAACAAATGCTGGTGGGGCTGTGGGGAAAGAGGAACCCTGCTCCACTGCTGGTGGGAGTGTAGACTGGTGCAAGCACTGTGGAAATCAGTATGGAGATACCTCAAAGAACTAGGACTGGAAGTCCCATTTGACCCCACTATTCCACTGCTGGGGATCTTCCCCAAAGAATTAAAAGAATCATACCACAGTGATATATGTTTGCCCATGTTGATAGCAGCACAGTTTGTAATAGCTAAAACTTGGCAACAGCCCAAATGCCCATCAACTGGAGACTGGATAAAGAAAATGTGGTTTTTTTATAAAAAGGAGTACTACTCAGGCATAAAAAATGAGAAATTAGAGACATTTATAGCTAAGTGGATGCACATTGAGGCAATACTCTTAAGTGAAATAAATAGGACACACATGTGTAAATACCAGATAGTTTCTCTGGTGTGAGAAACTGAAAGTGTAAATAAGGACTAAATGTATAATAGGTAATGTGAAATAGGAAGAAAAGGGGCAAAGGGGAAGGAAGTGGGAGGGCTAGGGGAAAGGATAGAAGGGAATGGGATTAATATGAGAAAATGGAAAAATAGGAACAAAATCTTTGTAAATAGGGAGGACTGGAGGGGTTGAAGGGAGGGCTGGGCAAGGGTGAAAAATAAGAACCAAGAGAGACGATGTAAAGGTGCAAATTTCCAATGATGAATGTCATTATATTGTATACCTAAAATGTACCAATGATTAGAATGAATAATCGATAATGCAAAATAGGAAGAAAAGGTCCAAAGGGGTAGGGGTAGTGGGAGGGGCAGGGGAAAGGAAAGAAGGGAAAGGAAAAAATGCTGAGAAATGGAAAAAATGGAAATAAAGTCTTTGTAAATAGGGAAGGGTGGAGGGGGTGAAGGGAGGGCTAGGAATGGGGAAAAAATAAGAACCAAGATGCATTATGTAAAGGTACAATTCCCAGTGAGAAATGTAATTGTGTTGTAGACCTACAATGTACCAATAAAAGAATTTAATACAAAAAAAAAATTTTACGAAGTGCCTAATAGCCCTCGGATCAATGATCAATGGTATTTTCTTTTGTGTTTGTTTAATTATTATGTCAGGTAGGGGTTAAGTATCATTTCCTTTTCTAAGAGTAGAAGGTGGCTCAACAGGCTGAATACTTTTTCTAAAGCCACACATACTGCTCTGCATCCCTAAAGCCAAGAGTTCAGGTGTAAACTTCAGGGTCCAAACCCAGGACCTAACAGTGGCAGACACCATCTGCCCCTGCGAATTTGTATCCGCATTCATTAGTGTGTGACCACAACAGGACACAACCTGTGTTCCCAAGACACCCAGGTGAGCCAGCTTCCTGCACTCGCATGGGACGTCACATGCTCGAGGGTCAGGCCTGAATGTCTGTTTCCAGGAGATGACACTGGTAATTAGACACACGGTAATGAGACACTAGCCAGGAAAAACTATTTCTGTCCATGTGAAATAATGCAGACCTGCGCGTCTATCTTCTGTTCGGAGGAATGGCATTTGGAAGACAAATTACTTCAAGTTTGAATAACGAAAAGGAGTTCTAAGGTCTACCAACTCCCAGTTGCTTGTTCCCAATCATGGGGAGAGAAGTTACATTTAAAAAGCAGGACTTAACAAAAGCAAAGTCAAAAAAAAAAAAAAAGCAATGTCAAGTTTTTATTAACTAAATCCTTTACATGTTTTACTAGAGGCAGAAAAAAGTGAGTGCTTAAAAAAATCCCAAGCAAATGTCTAGAAAGGTAGTTAGTTGTTGGAAGCAAAGATTGATTGGGGGAATTTTACTGCCCAATTAGATACCTTACTCCTGAGAGCCACTTCTCTCGCTGTATTTTATACTTGAGACCCCAATATAGTTCATTCTTGTGCAGTCCAAGGATTACAATGGCAACTGTCATTATAATTCTTTCACATTTACCTGTGTAACTTCCATCATACCAGTAGGCAAACCATGCAGTGCTGACCTGAAGTTAAGGTACAAATCCCAGGAGCTGATCCAGGACAGAAGGTGTCATCTTTCTCCCACACATAGGCTTCTTCCTCGCTACCGAGAGACTATGCACAAGTTATGGGAGGGCGGGCATTCACACTCCCAGCACATGTGCTGGTGACCAGCCCATTGGCCCTGAGCTCCAAATCTGCCTTTCATTGCCCTGTTTGTAACACTGGAAACTTCTTTCTGGCAGCTCGCATGAACTTGAGCTTTGTCAGTAGAAGATGGAGGGACACTGGAGGAAGGGGTTTCTTAACGTCTTTCGTGCACCCCAAATCTCCTAAACTCATATGTTGGGACCACTTTAAGTCGTGAGGGCTCCACCCTCATGAATGGAGTCAGTGCTCTTATAAAAGAGGCTCAGCTGAGATCTCTTGGCCCCTCTGTCAGGTGAGGATGTAACCAGAAGGTGTCTCTTCAAAGCCCAGAGGGAGCCTTCATCAGAACTGGCTCTGCTACTGTCTTAATCTTGGATGTCTTGGCTTCCAGAACTGTATGCAATAATTTCTACTGTATATAAATTACCCAGTCTATGGGCCGGGGATTTAGCTCAGTGGTTTTGCCACCTGCTGCGCAAGTGCAACAACCCGAATTCGATCCCCGGTACCAAAAAATAAAATAAAATAAAATAAAATAAAATAAATAAATTGCCCAGTCTAAAATATTTGCTGACCCAAACTGACTAGGCCTCTTCTGTTTGTTTGTGTGGTCACAGAATACCAGCGGTTCTCACTCTGGCAAGCTGCAGAGCCACCACTCTGTGGGAAGGGCCCAGGAATTTGCACAATCAGCATTCCCCCTGGGCAGAAACCCTGGAGTTCCACCAGTGTGGCACCTCAGCAAACCTCTCACCATCCAGGGGGCACAACCAGGCCTGGGTCCTAGCCCTGGCTGCAGGAGGGATTTCCTCTTCTTCCTTTCCTGAGTATTCTGCCTTGGCCTTAGAGGTAGTGGCTGCTCCCTACACCTTCTCCATTAATCAGCTTTTGTTGTTGTTGCTGCTGGAAGAAAATACTTGACATACACGATTTAAAGGAGGAAGGATTTATTTTGGCTCATGATCTTAGAGGTTTCAGTCCATGGTCAGCTGGCTCCAAGGCAGAAACATCCAGGTGGAGGAGTGTGGCAGGGGGAAATGGCTCACTTCATAGGAACTGGAAGCAGAGAATGAAGGGAGAGTCAGAGGAAAAATGCACCCTTCAAAGGCCCCGACCAGAACGACCCACTTCCTCCAGCCAGGCCACACCTCCTTTTTTTGGTCAAAACATTCATTGGTACCTTTAGATATACATAATGATAATACTCACCATAAGGAATTTGTACCTGTACACGATATATCATGTTTCTTTTTTTTTCCATTCCCCCTTCAACTTCTCTTTCTCTCCTCATTTACAAAAGCTTTGTTTCCATTTTTCCTTCTACTCTCTTTTTCTCTAGTCTCTTGTTTCTTTTTCCCCTCCCCCTCCCTTGTTTCCCTTCTCATTTGAATATTTTCTTCCCATTTCCCAATATCTATTATACATTGTAGTCCTTATTTCCACTTTCAGAGAAACAATTAGGTATTTAAACATATGAGTCTGATTTATTTCACTTACGAGTATGGTCTCAAGGTGCATACATTTAGCTAGAAATATTTCAACCTCATCCTTCTTTATGGCAGAGTAGTACTCCACTGTATATATTTTTTAAACCCCACATCTTCTTTATCCATTCATCAGTCAATGGGCATTTGGGCTGTTTCTAAGATTTAGCTATTACAAACTGTGCCACTATAAACATGGGTGTGCATATATCACTGTGGTATGATGCTTTTAATTGTTCTGGGAAGATACCAAGAATGGGAATAGCTGAGTCAAATGGAACCTCCAGTTTTAGTTGTTTTTTTTTTTTTTTTTTTTGGTATTGGGGATCGAACTCAGGACCTTGTGCTTGCAATGCAGGCGCAGTGCCACCGAACTAAATCCCTGGCCCTCACTTTTAGTCTTTGAGGAATCTCCACACTGATTTCCACAGTGGTTGCACCAGTGTGCACTCCCACCAGCAGTGGAGCAGGGTTCCTCTTCCCCCGACAGCCCCTCCAGCATTTGTTATTGGTTGATTTCTTGATAGCAGCCATTCTTTCTGGTGCGAGATAGAATCTGAGTTGTTTTAATTTGCGTCTCTCAAATGACCAGTGATGTTGAACATTTTTTCATATATTTCTTTGCCATTTCTACTTCATCTGAGAAGCGTCTATTCATTTCAGATGCCCATTTTTTTGATTGGGTCTTTCCATTTGGGGGGGGTCTGATTTTTTTCTTTTTTTTTTAGTTCTTTATATATTCTAGATAGTAGTCCTTTGTCTGAGGAACAGCTGGCAAAAAATTTTTTCCAACATTGTGGGTTGTCTTTTCACCATGACTGGCACCGTAAACTATTCCCATAATAAAGTATAATAAAGGCTACCACTGACTGTTTCTTATATGAGAGACACCATATTAAACATGTTGCAAACATTGCCTGATTTAATCCTACTAATGCCTCTATATAATTAGCTGCATCTTCAGAGGAGGACATTCATGTTCAATAAATAAGAGGCCTGGCCTAAGGGTCTCAAACCTATGGTCATAACCATCATTCTGTAAAGAATCAGTTAAGTTACAATGCCATCTTGACCCAAGGCAGAGGCGCCATTCGAAGGCACAGATCTGCTGTTAAGCAGAGATAAACATACCCTATTTATTCACTGGTGAAATCACAAGGATTCTTAGAAAACCCATAAATGACTAAAGTTGCCTGCATTGGTAGTTTTCAGCTAGTGTGCTTGCCTAAGGACAAAAAAAATAAGAGAAACCTCTGATTCAGACATTTTTACTTTTATAGACTCTGCCTTGCCCTCGTTCGGTGACAGTTTGTACATAATAGATCTGCCTTGTATTCATTCCCTCTGAATTTTTCTGTTGTTTCAGAGCACCTCTCTCCCCGCCCCCAACATGCTCCTAGGAGCCTGAAGTCACATGCAGCTTGTGATCGCACCTCATCTGGACCCTGGGTCACACTCGCCTTGTCTTGCTCCCTCTGGTGAGTGTCATTATGTGCCAATTAAGCTCATTGGCTCTGGAGTACCAGTTTTACTTCCGGGTCAAGTGTGGTTCCTTCCGCTGTGTCCCTGGCTATAGTGTGTGAGAGGTGGGGACTTGCCAGACAGGTCAAATAGTGGCATTTCTCTGGGAAGGTGGCTTTTGGGGGAGCTCCAAAGCTGTTCTCCCTCCAGTGGCTGCTGAGCTGTCACTTTCACAGCTGCTGTGATTCTGAGATGCTTGGTTTTCAAGGCTGCTGCAGAGTTACAGAGGGAAGGATTGGAATGGGGCCGATTAAAATGTCATAGAGATCATTGTTCTTACCAAGATCCAGCTGCTTTCCTTGGATAAATGCTCCTGGATTGTTGCAAGCCTTTGGTTAGTTTCCAGATCTCTGAAAAACTTGCCTTTGATGGCATCTGCATCGCTTTTATAGAGGAGATTTTTAGAGGCACTTACTTCATCATGCCAGAAATGCTTTGACAACAAGGTTTAAATAATTCATAAGTTTGAGCCCTTAATTTGACTGACAGTCTTTCTGAACAAATACAAAAGAAGATAGAGCAAAACAAAAAGCAGAAATTAGCTATAAAAGCCTCCAGAGTTACCATGTCTTGCCTGAGGACATTTTTCTGTTGTGTGAATATGGAAACATGTCAAAACAGAGAGATTTTTATACCTCTGCCTACTTTTGGAGGAGGTTAACAAATTGGACTATAAAATCTAAGTTAAAAGAGCTCCTGTTCTGATTGATTCATAGAAACCAATAAGCATTTTCAATTAAAAAATTCTCTGAGTCATAGCTTGTTTAAATCTTTCTCCAAGGACCAGCATTCTTAAAGTATTTGGAGTTAAAATATACTTCTGTAAGTATTCTTGAATTATGTTATCTTGAATTTATATAAACATTTCTTTATTTCCATAAATTATCACCCTTAGCATTAAATTATAAGGTTGAAAAAAAAACACACACAAGAAAAATGCAAGTTGTTACCAAGCTAAAAATTTAAAAAGTCAAAGAAATACTTAGAAAACATCAGCCCAGCCTAAGCAACTTAGCAAGACTCTTTCTGAAAATAAAAAGTAAACAAAGGGCTGAGGATACAGGCTCAGTTCAAAGGCCCTGTGTTCAATCCCTAGTACCATGAAAGAAAAAAGAAGAAAAGAAGGGAAGAAAGATGAAAAAACACATCAGAATCTTTTCAAGATCACAAAGATTTTTAGGATTTTTGATATAAATACAGAATTATCTAAGGGTAAATTCAGGTAATATTACTAAACATGACTAATCCTTGGACAAACAAGACCTTTTTTTTTTTTTTTTTTTTGGTACCAGGGATGGAACTCAGGACCTTGCACTTTCGAGGCAGGTGTGGCACTGCTGAGCTAAATCCCTGGCCCTATACCAGACCATTTTGATGATTTGGGCTTGTTTGTTTGGTTGTTTATGTATTTACTTATGCAGTGGTGGGGATTAAACCCAGGCTTCACACATGCCAAGCAAGCTCTCTACCACTGAGCTACATACCGAGCCCCAGAGACTTTTGTTTTAAGAAGAATTACATCTTCTCAGTTTTGTGACAGTATGAGAAATGTTACCAGAATATTCTAGCTAATACAAGGTCTGCATTTGGTTTTTTTCACAGAAATCTTAATCTGAACTTCTTAAATTTCCTATTTTCTTTTGTTGTGGTTTGGTTTGGTTTTGATCTTCCTTCCTTCCATTTATGGAGCTAGGGATCAGCTCCTAATCTGTTTTTAATGGTCAAATAATATTTTTACTAATTGTTTAACATAATAAATTGTTAGTCATAATAATTGATATCTTCTAAAATAATTTTTGGTAGGATCTTCATATAATGCTTACACAAATTTAATTTTTCCATTCACACTTTGTACTGTAACATTTTAGATACCACATTTCTCTAATGCACTTTTCCTTCTTAAAAAAACTTTTTAGATCATATGTCGAGTCGATTGTCTTGTGTAAGTTTTTGGGGGGGCTACTGGGGATCAAACTCAGGACCTTGTGCTTTTGAGGCAGTGGGCGGAACCACTGAGCTAAATCCCCAGCCCCTAAAAAAGTTTTCTAAAAAATTAAAAAAAATTTTTTTTGTGGTACCAGGAATGAAACTCAGGACCTTGTGCTTGCCAGGCAGGCACAGCACCACTGAGCTACATTACATCCCCAGCCCCCTTAAAAAACATTTTCTTGTTCTCTGTACCATATCCTATCATGCAGTTTTAGCAGAGCCACAACCTAATAAGTGGATATCAGTGTTTCCACTTTTCCTATTTTTGGGTTTTGTTTTGTTTTCCGTACGGGGGATCGAACTTGGGACCTTGAGCTTTTGAGGCAGGCGGTGGAACCACTGGGCTAAATCCCCAGCCCAGGCTTTTAAGCTCTTACAATGTATCATCAAATAACTTTAGAGAAGTGTTTTACAAACCAGCATCATTTAAAAGTGTCATTGTTGGGCCAGGGATTTAGCTCAGTGGTTTCACCGCCTGCTGTGCAAGCACAAGGACCCGAGTTCGATCCCCAGTACCAAAAAAAAAAAACAAATAAAAGTGTCATTGTTGCTACACTATTTATTGGCATAATTCACACACACAGCTCACCCTTTTCAAGTAAGTAGTTACAACTCGGAGGCTGAATTCACAAAGTTAGGAAGCATCACTGTTACTGAATTTTAGAAGGTCTTCATAACCCTCAAAACAACCCTGGAGCCGCTGGTGCTGCTACTTACCATCCTATCCATCAGCTAGTAAACACTGATTTACTTTCTGTCTCTGTTCATTTGCCTCTTTTGACATTTCATGTGTGTACAGTCGTAAAACATGTGGCCTTTTGTGTCTGGATTCTTTTACTTTTGTAGCACATGTCATATTTCCTTTTTACGGCTGAATAATACTCCTTTATATGGACATATCACATTTTGTTCATTCGTTCTTCATTTCATAGACACATTCATTTTTTATTGATATATGTAAATCCACCCTTTTCAGCCTTGTGAGATGTGACAAGTGTACGTAATCCTGGATTACCATCACCCCAGAGCTCCCCTATAGCTCTTCCTCATCCTTGGTCACTGTCCTTCTCCACCACAGTCCCTGGCAACTGCTGATCTGCTTCCTGTCCCCGAAAGGCACCCGAAGGAACCCCTGCAGCTCATGGCCTCTTAAGATCAGCTTCTTCCACTGAGCCTAACTCCTGAAATCCACCCTTCTTGTTCTATGTAAGAGTCATTCACTGTTTTCTACTACCAGTTACTGCTCCCCGTGTGGGTGCTCAGTTTCTCTACCAATCGATATTGGGGTTGTTTCTGAATTATGAATAAATCTGCAAAAAGCACTGATGTATAGAATTTTAGGTGGATCGATTTCTCATTCTCTTGGAAGAGTATCTAAGTGAGGTACATTTGGGTCACATGGGAGGTACAGGTCTGACTCTAAGTACAGTACCTGCCCAGCTGTTTCCAAAGTGGTTGTACCATGGAGAGTTCCCACCAAAATGAGGATTAAAATGAGCATTCTAATTGCTCCATGTGCCTCATCAACACTTTATATTATCTTTATTTTTTTAAGACCATTTCAATAGTTGAATAATGGTATCTTGCTCTGCTTCTAAGTTGCAGTTCTCTAACAGCTAAAGAGGCAGAGGACCTTTCTATGTGCTTGCCATTCATTTGGTGAAGTCTGTTAAAATCTTTAGTCCATTTCTAAATTAATTTTTTGTTTTGAGATGTAGATTCACATGCAGTTGTAAGACATAATCCAGAGAGATTCTGCATAGTTTTTACTAGGTTTCCCTGGTGATAACATCTTTGTGAAACCATAGTGCAATATCAGAATCAAGACATGAACACCGATACAGCCAAGACAGAGAACACCTCCATCCCTGCAAGGATCCTCGTGTAGCCCTTTTATAGCCCTGCCCACTTTCTTCCTCTCCTCTGCCCTGTTCCTAACCCTGGTGGCTACTAATCTGTTCTACATTTCTATAACTTTGTCATTTCAAACAAGTTATGTACATGGAATACACTTTGTAACTTTCGTGTATTGGTTTTTGTTCACTTAGCATAATTCTTTACAGACTTAATCATGTGTGTATGAATAGTCTTTTCCTTTTCAGTGCTGAGTAGTAGTTCACACTATGAACATAACACATTTGCCATTCATCTGTTTTCATTGAGTTGCTTGTCTTATTACTGAGTTATGAATTCTTTGTATAGAATAGACACGAGTCCTTTGTCAGAGGCATTTTGCAAATATTTTCTCTCAAATCATAGCTTAATTTTTGTTGTTGTTGTTGTTGTGTTTTTTTGGTACTAGGGATCGAACTAGAGACCTTGCACTTGCAAGGCAGGTGGTGGAACCACTGAGCTAAATCCCTGGGAGCTTAATTATTTTTGTTTGTTTTCTGAACATTGTTTTTCAAAGAACAAAAGTTTAAATTTTAAAAAATAATTTCCAGTTTACCAATCTTTTAGTTTATAGTTCTTGCCTTTGGTGTACCATGTATCTTTGCTTACTCCCAAGGCCACACTGATCCTCTCCTGTGTTTTATTCAAGAAACTGTGTAGGGGCAGAGTGAATTAGGTGTCAATGGGAGGAGAAGGCGGAGGGCTGCTCTTTGTGCCTAGGACACTCAGCACTGCTTGTTGGGAAGAGCACCCTTTTGCTGTTGAAGCACCGCCGTCCTTATTGACCCTGTTTTGCACCATTGGTCCATGTGTCTTTGCCTTAGGGTCGTACTGTCTGCTCGCTGTCTTCACTGCAGAAAAAGTCCTGCAGTCAAGTACTGTGACTCTTCCTGCTCTGTTCTTCTTTTTCAAAATAGTTCTTGGTTATTCTAGGATATTTATATTTCCACACAAATTTTTAAAACCCCTTGTCACTTTTCTTTTGTCATTTGTTTTGTGGTACTAGGGACTGAACCCAGGGCCTTCCCACTGAGCTATATCTTCAGCGCTTTTTATTTCTTATTTTTAGACAGGGTCTCACTCAGTCACTAAGTTACCCAGGCTGGGCTCCCTCTTGCAATCCTCCTGCCTCAGCCTCCCAGAGTTCTGGGATTACTGGTGTGTGCTATTATACCGGCCTAGATTGCCGCTTTCTACAAAATATGCTCTGAGATATTGATTGGAGTTGCATTACATCTCACAGTGAATGTGGGAAGAAATAACATCTTAACGATAATGAATCTTCTGATCTGCTGTCTTCTAGCTTATAAACCTTGCTTATATTTTTTTACTTATCCCTATTTCATGTATTTCATGCCATTACAAATGGTATTTTAGCTTCAAGTTTTGAATATTCTTGACTAAGACATAAAAGTAATAATACTGATATTTGTATATTGACCTTGTACACCACAATCTTGTGAAATGCACTTATTAGTTCTAAAAGCTTAGGATATCCTACATAAGCAAACATCTTGTCTTCAAATACAGACAGTTTTATTTGTCCCTTGAACTAGTGCTAAATTTATATAATTACTGTAATATATCATCATAGGATACCTGGGGAATTTATAAGTAGGTCTAAATTTATTAGAAAAAGGGATGGTGAATTTAAAAACAAGCACCATGTGCTTCTAGTTTGTAAACATTATGCAATGGCCATCAGTTAACAATGAAAAAGACCTGTAAATACCCTTGAGTATTTATAAGTATTTATCTTTGTCTTTTCTACTTTGTTATTTAAAATAAATATTATGGATATTTAAATTAATTTGGTGGTGATGTCATTACACAGTGTATACATATACTGAATAATCACATTGTATACCTTGAATATATACAATACTTATTTGTCAATGAATTTTTTTATTGAAAAAGAAATTATACCATATCAAAGGGTATGTGTATAAATTCTGTAATACAGTAAGTCCCTGATTTACGATGTTTGGTTTTTTTGTTTTTGGTACCAGGGGGTACCAGGATGACCAATGCTGGTGCAACCGGCAAAGGTGCTGGCCAGTCGAAGTCACTGATTTTTATTGGTAATCAATTAGGGTAAAAGCAAGCTATGTGCAAGGGCAGAACTACATGTGAGGACATGCAATCATGCAGTTTCTATGGAAATTAAGCAAGGCTCATAAAAGGCAAGACAAAACATTCTCAAATTAGGAATAGAATAGACAAAATATATGGTTGTAATTAGAACATTGTTCTCCTAGAAAGAAGGCTTTGGTTGTAGGAATGGAATTTGGCTGGAAGTTACTCTGACCTTGGCACATAGGCTTTGGTCAGATTCACTTCTATGAGCAAGCAATTGAGGGGTTAACTCTTCACAGCCTGCTTTGGGGCATAATTACTATTTCAATTTTGGAATCTTCCCTTCTCATGTTTCTTTATTGTGTTCAATTTCCAGGTTTACTACTAAGAAGTCTACTATTCTGGTGTTTGATCATTTGTAATAAACTTATTCTCCCTTCAGGAAGCTTTAAGGCTCTTCTTATCTGCAGTGTGCTCAGATTTCAAGATAGTGTGTCTTAGTGTGGGTGTAGTTTTCTTTCCTGCCCTGGTATTGGAGATCTTTTAATCTAAAGGCTTGGATTCTCTGGGAAAGGTTTTTGGGTTACTTCTTCAGTCATTTTTCTCACCTCTATTTTTCTATTCTTTCTTTCCAGAACTCCTGTGACTTAGGGGTTGAGAATGCTAGACTGACCTATTTTCTTGTTTCCTCCTCCATGTCTGTCTTTTTGTGTAGATTTCTGAAGTATATTCTCAAGTTTATCTTTCCAATTTTCTACGGAGGTTTTTATTTCTCCTCTTCTAAGACTTCTTTTGTGTTCTGTAATTTTAAACAATAGTGTTCTCTCTTTGTTTCATTAGTTCAATATCTTATTGCAAAGTTCTGAAGATTGTAATGATGTCTCCATCTTCCTCTCTCTCTCTCCCTCTCTCTCTCTCTCCTTTTCCCCCAGGATGCTTTGCTTCCTGTCTTCCTATTTACTTCTACACTGGCAGCCTCCTCTAGCAGCTGAGGATGGCTCTCTGATCACAGGGAATCTGGTAAGACTGACTCAGTACTGGGGAGGGAAGTGGGCTTATTGACAGTGGACATCAGGGAAGGGGATTTGGCTTGGTTTACAGCTGTCCCCTTGTGTAAGCATCCTTCTCTTGGGCAGGTCACATTCCTCGGAGAACTTTATAGTCTCTTGACAGCAGGATGGAATGACTCTTGACAGGGTTGGGGAGCCAGATTCAAGGCTCAGGGAGAAAACGTCTGGGAAAGCTTTAAAATCCAGCGTGTGAATGTGAATTTTACCCTCCTTTCTGAGATCTATCATCAACTTTGACTGATGTCCAAAGAGCAAAGGTGAATGGGGAGGAGAAATGAGGATTTCACTGCTTCATAAGCAGTTTTTCAGTCATCCTGCCCATAACTCCTCTGTAGGCTTCTCTTAGATTCTAGAGGAAACAGAGCATTTGGTAGAAGAGCCTTTGGGCATATTAAGGTTGTTTCTCCACTATTTCCTGAAAGCAGAATACTAACTACAAGCACCATTTGTGTTAGTGGTGGTTTTTTTTGTTTGTTTTTTTGTCTTTGGTACCAGGGATTGAACTCGGGATCTTGCTCTTTTGAGGCAGGTGGCAGAACCACTGAGCTAAATCCCCAGCCCTGGTGTTTGTTATATATTCTTTTTATTCAAATAACAAATGTGACTTTAGTGCATTTTAATTCATCACATGGCCTGGGGAATGACAGAGCAGGAGTGCTAGTATATCACATCTGTGACTCTAATATTTGAAATTTTCTTGTCTCTCACTTTTTACCCTAACTCCTAGCCAGACTGCCACTGACCTTAAATCCTGCTCTAGACTGAATGTTTGCACTCCTCCTAACCCCATGTGTTGAAGTCCTTATCCCTTGTGTGATGGTATCGCGAGGTGGGGGCCTCTGGGCTATAGTTAGGTCATGAGGATGGAGTCCTCGTGGATGGGATTAGTGCCCTTACAGAAGAGGCTGAAGGAAGCCCCCCCTTCCCTGTCTGCATGTGAGGATAGAACAAGAAGGCATCTATGAAAGGTCCGCCTTGACCTTGCACTTCCTACCCTTTGGAACTTCGAGAAAGAGATTTCTGCTGCGTGTGATCCACCCAGTCTATTATATCCCGTTATTGTATAGTAGCATAAACAGACTGAGGTGAATCCCTAACTAAAATAAGAATTCTTGGGCTGGGGATTTAGCTCATGGTTCTGCCGCCTGCCTTGAAAGCTCAAGGACTTGAGTTCAATCCCCAGTACCAAAAAAAAAGAGAAATACAATAAGAATTCATCTGAAAATGAATTTACATATTTAGCTGCACTTAGTTATACCTTTTTGAAACTATAGCATTGGAATTGCTTTTGAAGTATTTGTATGATAAAATAATTCTCCTCTGGTAGTTATTACACTTGGTTCTAAAAACCAGTTAATAAACTCAGGCCAGCATTTTCGAGTAGATTTTTAGTGTGTACTTTATCTGATAAAGCACAAGAGCATCACAGACAGCAAATGTAGATACTGCTGTTTAGTCTGTGATGTCACCCAGCGGACACCCCAAATGTGACAGACCAGCTTCTTGAGTCACAGAACTGTGGTTATGACAGATCACGGATGAGTCACTCCTGCCTCCAGTGTTTTGTACGAGAAATTAATTAAATGCTTTCTACCCTCCCTAGAGAATAGTCAAACTGGCTCATAAAGGGAGCTGCCTAAATGCTACAGCAATTAGGCAGTAGAAAATTATCCCAAACTGACCACCGAGCCAAGAAGTTCTTCAGGGATTCACAGAATGAAATTGTTCCTCGGGGATTCATAGCATCACATTTCAAGCCAGCAGTCAGTTTCCTCATTTCCAAAACTAACAGGGCATCCGAATCACTGCATGGAGAATGGGTGGGTCCTGTTGCTGTCATTAATACAGACTGCTGGATCCTCCCCAAAATTCAGTTCTTTTAGGATATAACCCAGGAATCTGCAATGCATTGCAGTTGATTTGAGGCTCAGTCAAATTTGAGGGTCACTGGTCTGGTTTAATCTAACTCCATTTGCTAATGTAGCTTTGGCTCAGCTAGTCGAGCTTTAGAGAAGTATCTGGTAACCTAGTGAACAATAAAATGCCCCAAAACACATTTAAAGATAAATCCAGGGCCGGGTATTTAGCTCAGTGGTTTTGCCACCTGCTTCACAAGGACAAGGACCCAAGTTCAATCGCCGGTACCAAAAACAAACAAACAAAACAAATAAAAATAAATTTTTTAAAAAAGATAAATCCAGCTGCATTTATGGGGACTACATGAATTGTACTACTTGGAACAATAATCCACGTGTTCATCTCTTTCTCAGTCATAAAAACTCTTTGCAGATGTAAAGTAGGTAGGATAGTGTAGTAGTCAGTGTGAGTCAGGCTGCTCAGGCTCAAACTCAGTTCTACAACCTCCTGGGCTACTTTCTTTTTTTTTTCTTTTTAATCCTCTCTGTCCCCCATTTTCCTCATCTACAAAATGATGGCTCCAAAGGACCCTCATGGGGTTGTTGTAAAGCTCAAAATGAGTCAATACTTGTAAGCCCTTAAATCAGAGCCTGGCATTTTGTAATTACTTGGCAGATATTAGCTGTTATTTTATGTGATCCTCACAAGGTATATTTTCACATTTTTATGATTGTGGAAATTGAAGTTTGGAGAGTTAAAATTACTTGCCCCGGGTCAGATGAAAAAACAGCGGAAACTCAAAACCACATCTCTAGATCCCTCGCTGTCTGGCTTTTAGGTATTTATTATTAAACATTATAGAGTTGCCTATAGCTTTGATTCTTGCCAAAGGGGTTTGTGACAAAGATTTACTATCAATTGACTAAAGGACCCTGGAAACTTAAAAAAAAAAACCAAAACTCTGAAAGATATAAATTAACAAAGGAGAAAACTTATTTCAAAAACAGCTTATGACAAAGTAGGAGAAGATTAAACAGTAACAAATAAATTATGGATACAAGGGTAAGCATGGGTATGAAATTGAATTAGATAAGGAAGATAATGACAAAAATAAAAGATCCGGTATATTTTTTTCTAGATCTGCTGCAAATTAAGAGTAATAGCAAAGGGCAGACAAGAGGGGAAGGTACTAGTGTTTCACCCTTGCTGCTTCTCGGGTACCCACTCACTTTCCTGGGAGATTGCAGAGACACTTACAAGGTCATTGCAAAGATACAGGCTCCCTCAAGCCAATGTAGTGGGTTCAGCTCAACATGGGGATGAACTTAAACAGAGACCCAGTTAGTATTATCAGTCACATGGGAACAGAAAATTCAACCTTGGGAAGAGACTCTGACAGAAGCCAGAAAATACTGATGTTTGCAGCAGTTTAATTTTTAAAAAATTAAAAGAATTAAAGGCTGGGGATTTAGCTCAGTGGTTCCACTGCCTGCCCTGCAAGTGCAAGGTCCCGAGTTTGATCCCCGATACCAAAAGAATTAAAAGAATTAAGAGCAGTTGATATGCTTCTTTGAGCTGACAAGTGTTCAACCAGCCATTAGTTTCTTTAAAAAGACAAGAAAAAGGAAAGTATTTACATAAAACTTAAGTTTAATCTCTATTTGTTCTGTATCTTGTTATCTGAAAGCTGAGCTTCTCAGTTCCTTGTTAAAAATGGCTAAGAGGGGCCAGGGATTTAGCTCAGTGGTGCTGCCACCTGCCTAGAAAGCGCAAGGTCCCAAGTTCAATCCCTGTTACCAAAAAAATCGAAAAAGAATGGTAAAGAGCTTCCTCACCATGAAGAGATTATTTTTAGTAAGAAATATTTGCCTCCAATTTAGAATCTAAATATTTGTTATATGAAATTTGGCTTGTGAGAATTTCTGATGGAGAAAATGATTTGTTCTCTTCAAATTTATATAACTATGATTGAAGTGGACTTGATTTTTCCAGCCACATTTGTGCTGTTTTACTGGACTAGACACTCCTTGTTCACCTGTATTTAACTAAAGGTCTGTGTCAATTCTCTTAAACTTAGAATCAAGGATAAAGGCATTTATTACTTGTAAAATTCTTGTGCTTTTTAAAACAAATATAAATAAAGTGTCTGAGTAAAAATCTTGACATGTAACTCAGAAGCTAGTGCACTGTGACTTGAAAGTCTTCACCAAAACACAAAAGGCCTGTATTTGGGTATTGACATCCACTGCACAGAAATCACTGCAGGAGAGGAGAGACTTAGGGCAGAAGAATACGGTTGACTGTGAGCTAATTACAAGCCAGCAGGGTGATGGGCTGCTAAAAGATTGGGTTGGTCTTAAACTGTATCAGTGGAGGTGTAGAGAACAGATGAAGGAGATTTGCTCTGCTTTGCATCCCACGTGTAACCATTAATTATGACAAATCAACTTGAATGGGTTCAGAAACCCTTAGCAGGTCACTGAAGCACACTTCCGGGTGTGCGTGTGGATGAGTGACACGGAGGCCAGCAAACTGAAGGGGAAATCCCGCCCCCATTATGGGTGACACTAACCAATAGGCTTGCAGCCAGCGTGGAATAAAAAGGGAAAGAAGATGGAAGGGTGTCTGGTTTGGGAAGAGCTGTGGTCTTCCGGAACTGGTGTGCCCTCTACTGCCGACGCCTTTGGACGTTGGTCTCCGGGTCTCCAGGCTCTTCAGCATTCCATCACAGACTCACACGGGCCACCCTCTAGGAGCTCCCACACCTTCCACCTTGGCCTGGTGCTGCATCCTTGATCCCTCTTGCTCTGTGGCTTCCATCTTCTTGGCTGAGCAGTTGCTGCACTCTCTTGCCTCTGATCCTGTACTTAACAAATTCCTTGTATAATTTTACTTATATCTTCTGTATTGACACTGTTCCTTTACAGAACCCTAACTAATACAATACCTGAGTGGTATGTTCAGCCCCAAGGACCCCATTTTAAGAGGAAATAATGTGGTCACATGCAGCAGCCCTGAGGCTCAGCTGCTGGAAACGTCCATCCAGAACAGGCCATTCAGTCACAGGAGGGCAGGGTTACTTTGGGCTCCACCACAGCTCTGGAACTGAAGCCACGCTCTGTCCAGGCTGCCCCAGCACAATGGGTGTCCTAGGATCCAGCCATTTCTGCCCACCAAGACAGTGCAGGGGCAATCTCTGAGCTCCACTGGAGTTGGGTGGGACTTTCTGGAACCCAGAGCACAGTCTGAGGCTCTCCCTGCCCAATTTTCTTCCCTGCTGTCAGACAAGTGGCATGGTTGCATTCCTCTGTGTTCCTCCTTCGTCGTTCACTGACACCTTTCTCGCGCTGTACGTTGCTTGCACTCTTGACCCCATATCAGCCTCTATTTCCTGAAGAACCCAGCTGACACATGGAAGGAGAGTGACCAACACTGCGGAGGGATGAGAGTGATGAGGGCCATGACAGGTGGTGACGCTGGTCCTGGAAGGAGAGCTGTGAGCGGGGAGCCAGGGTTTCTGGACGCAGCTGAAGAGGCATGGGACTAGATTCCAAGACCAAACCAGGACCTTGATCTGAGCTCGGCCACAAACTCTGTGACCTCACCTTATCTTTCTCAGTCTCATTTAATTTTTTAGCCTATAGAAGGACTGACTCGATCAATAGTTCTCAATATGTGATCCCACCAATCACTCTACCAAAGAACAGCATGAGAAAAACCAAGATCATATTTTTTCCTAAGAACATAGGGTTGTTGGCAGCCACCTATTTATATTTTAGTAGTTGGTATAAAAATGAGGTGTGGTGGTAACTTCTGTAATCCCAGCATTCTGGGAGGCTGAAACAGAAGGATTGCATGTTCAAGCCCAGCCTAACCTAGCAGGTTAGCAAAATCCTGTCTCAAAATAAAAAATAAAAAAGAGCTAGGGATGTTTCTCAGTAGGAAGACCCTGGGTTCAATCCCCAGTCCTGCAAAAACAAACACAGAAATCTCCCTGCCACTGCCTTTGTGTATCTCTATTGGATGTGAACCCAGGAACAAGCACACCCCCACCCTGGCCCCACCTGATCTTTTCAGGTATTTTCTACCTTTAAAATTCCTTAGCTCTATGAATAAGAGGGTTGGCACATAAAGGAGGGAACCGTAGGGGCCGGGGATTTAGCTCACTGGTTGTGGCGCCTGCCTTGCAAGCACAAGGTCTCTAGCTCGATCCCCGGTTACCGCCCTTCAAAGAGGGAACTGAATTCTTCTGAGTTAAAAACAGAAATCCAAGTAGTTGGTGCTTGGGATGTGGCTTCCCCTGTCCGTTCCTTTCACTTGTCCTTTCCAGCCAGGGCTCAGCAGGTGGCTGCACAAAGGGGGACAGCAGGAGGTGGGGACCAAGAACACACCATCGACACCGACGAGTGCGTCCACCAAGTGGCCTTCAAGAAGCAAGTTCCTGCTTGGGTGCTCAAAGAGACTGACATTTTCTCCTCATGAAGGAGAGATGGGCACTGGATATGTTTCTGGACCCCAGGCTCCACAAAGCTGTCTGGGCTACAGGAAGAAGGAATGGCCCATACCAAATCAGCGTGGTTGTCCAGAAAATATAATGTGGCTAAAGGTTCCCCAAACGAGTGCTGTACCTTGGTCCCTGTGCACATACTACCACTTCCAAAAATCTGTAGTCACCATGAATGAGAACCAACTGCTGGTTGCAAAGAAAGTTATAAAACTGCCAAAATAAATACATGTAAAGGCAGTTGTAGGGAAGAGGATTTTGGTCCATATAGGCAAGAACTTTTTTTTTAACATATGGAAGAGTCCAAGCACACAATGGACTGCCACCAGAAGTCATGAGCTCCTGTGCTAGTTCCCAGGGGCTGGCTGCCTTATTAAGATCGCCGAAGTGGATGGCTTGAACCAGAGGAGGTATTTTCTCACAGTGCTGCAGGCTGGAAGTCCAAGACCCAGGTGTGAGCAGATCTAGTCTCTCGTGAGCCTTCACCACTTTGCTTCCAGGAGGCTGCTTTCTTGTTTTGTCCCTACCTGGTCTTCCTTCTGTGACTCTGTCCTAATCTTCTCTTCTTACAAGGGAACCAGTTGTGTTGGGTTAGGGTCTACCCTTCAGATCTCATTTCAAACTAATTACCTCTCTAAAGACTTTGTCTCCAATTATGGTTTATTCTGGGAGGTGCCGGGAGTTAAAGCTTTAACATATGAATTTGGGGGGGATACATTTCTGCCCATAATAGCTCCCTCTGGGGAAATACCCCATCAAAGTGCTGATATCAGTCTCAGAAAGTTGTAGACTTGGTTTCTCCCACGGGTGTGCCACTGGGCGTGCAGCCCAACGCACATGCACACACATACACACACACACACATATTTATTTTTAGTGCATATCTGTCTTTAATACACATGACTTACACCAGGTCCCCCGGAAGCCCTTACACAGTGTCCAGGACACAGTGGTCAGGGATGAGAGGCTGAGGGAGGGAAGGAAAGGGAGCCGACAAAAGGCGCTTTATAAAACAAGTCATTGCTGTGCACAGCTGGGGCTGAGCCCTGCAGGTGTCTCTGAGGCAGTGGGGAGATGCTAGTTAGAGTTGTCTCAGGGCTTGAGGGCTGATATCTGGGGATATTTGTTCTCTGGTGTTTCCATCCTGCAAAACAAGTTAGTGAAGCCAGAAAGAGCCTCCAGGCAGGGGTGGCAAGTGCAGGCAGTTCAAAGTTGGGCCAGCGTTCCTGAGAATTGTTCCCACCAAGGAAACATGGGTGTGGCACTAGCCACTTCGCCCACAGGGTGAAAGTTATTTCAGCCACAGTAGAGCACACAGGATGTGGAGTGGAGCAGGTTGCCTCTTGGCCTAGAATGCACAAGGCCCACCTCATGCAGGAGGCGAGAGGGCCACACAGCAGCCTGAAAAGATTATTGTTTCTTTTTTTTCCCCCCATTAACTTTATTGGTACATTTTAGGTATACAATACAGTTACATTCATCATTGGGTTCTTGTACCATTACATGAGTCTCTTGGTTCCTATTTTATTTCCCCTTCTCTTGCCCTCCCTTCACCCCCTCCACCCTTCCCTATTTGCAAAGACCTTGTATCCATTTTTTTCCTCTTATATTTTTTCCTTTCCCTTTTTTCCCTTCCCCTACCCCTCCCAATTCCCCTGCTCTTTTAGACCTTTTCTTCCTGTTACACGATATCAGTTATACATTTTTAAAATTATAATATTAAGATCTAGGAGACATTACCACAGATTTTACAGAATTTAAAAGGATATAGAAAGCATATTACAAAAATATTTTTTGAAATAAATTTGACAACTTCTAAGAAGTACCTTGGAAGACAAATTAATGAAACTAACTCTGGAGGAAATATAAAATTTGAATAGCACCTATTAAAGAAAGTCTATTCCTAGCTTGAAAACCTACCTATATGACAACAGCAGGCTCATAAACATTTTAACTGATAAGTTATATCAAATAATTAAAGCAGAAAAAAGAAGGAACACTTCTTCCCTCATTTTAGGAACTCAACATTGTGCTAATCCTAAAACTGGATAAAGATAATAGAAGAAAAAAGTATGAACATAGATAGAAATTTGTTTAACAAAACAAACTATTAGAAGTCAGATCTGGCAGTATGTAGAAAGTGGTTTTGTTACAGGGATGGCAGTGTTGGTTCAGCATTGGAAGATCCACCCCAAAAAGTCATCATTTTAACAGAGGAAAGGAAAAAGCCATATGATCCTGTCACTAGTTGGAGAAAGAGTATTGGACTAAATTCTACAGCTTTTCATGGTAAAAGCTATCAGGAGACTAGAAGTAGAACAGAACCTTCTCAACAGATCAAAGACATGTACTCCATACTTCCAACAAAAACTCCTTCTATGAATGGAAACGATACAATGCTTTCTCCCTAAAGTGGGGAACAAGGGCATATATCCCTACTCTTCATCTGTCCATTAGACTTTGAAACATAGGTCTAAACCAAAATAGCCTGGCAATATAATGACACAACTAGGATAGGATTGGCACGGCAGAAGCAAAATCTTTATATGTAGATGAAATGATCATCTACAGAGAAAATACTAAGAAATCTCTAGGAGCCCCTAGAACTTGTACTTGAATTTAGCAGGATTAGAAAACTCAAGGTATATATAAAGATTCAGGTCTGTGTATACTTGCTATAAATGAAGAACTGGATATTGAAATTTAAAAGTTATGTAGGAGTACAAAAGACCCAGAAAAGCCAAAAACAAAAAGAAAAACAGTGTTGGAAGACGTTTAGCACCCAATTTTAAGACTTCTTCTAAAGCTACAGTAATCAAGGCAGTGTTGGTGTAAGGAAAGACATATAGATCATTGGAATGAAACAGAGAATCTAGAAATAGAACCACACATATATGGTCCACTGAGTTTTGAAAGATTATTTAACATTAGCATTTTATAGAATATAAACTCGATTCAAGAGTCGAGGAAGAGATAGTGTCTTCAGCAAATGGCACTAGAACACCTGGTATCCGTATATAAAAAATTAACCTCAACCCTTTTTTTACATACATGAAAATAACTTGAAGGGATCTATGAACCTAAATAAGAAAGCCTAAAAGTATAAAACTTTAAGAAGAAATTATAAGGGAAAATATTTATGAATTCAGGGTAGGCAAGAACTACCTGGGATGCAAAAACCATGAGATTATTCTTTCTTGAACAGGCAAGAACTTTCTTCCATGAGGTCAAGGCCATTCTTCCAAATGAGTCTATTAAAAAAACCATTACCATGTGAAAGTGAAATTAAGTAGAGAACAAAACCATCCCAAATGTCATCTTATCTTATCCCTTCAAGCCTCCAGACTTTCCAGTGTTCAAAATTGTACTTTTATGTTAAGTAGAATAATGTAGAACTGTGTTCTTGCTGTAGCTTGTATTAGCAAAAAACAGCAGGTGCAGAGCAGCATGAAGATGGTTGTGTTGTGTTTTTTCCAAAGGTGCATCTAGATTGTGTTTATGAAATAATTATTTCTAGAAAGAGCCTCAAGTCACTGGCAACTGTGGTTTTCTGTGGGTCAGTGTGCTGAATTGCAACAGCTTCACTCAACTTCTAGCCTTTTCATTCCTCTGAACTGCAGAGGTCAGAAAGCCAGGAGCTACACTCTTTCTTAGGGTACAGTAAGGGTTCCGAAAGCAAAGGTGATTCAGGAAAGAAAAGCGAGGCACAGGGCATCTTCCTGCAGCTGTTGAGGCCAGCACCCATCCTGTGACCGCTGGAGACAGCTGGCATGGTGGCTCGCTGCTCCTCGAGCTCTGGATCCCAGCTCTTGTGGCTGCTCCGGAACGCCATAGCTCCAGGGCTGGCCTTTGGACCCCCACTTTCCCAGCCCTTTGAGAGATTTTGCTGAAGAGTATCTTTCTGCTTTAACTCTCACTCATACAGCCTTAGAAGTGGGTGGGATAAAATGGGAGGGAAAATTACCTTTTACTCCATACCTTTTTGAATGAGTGAATGAATGACTACATATATATATATATATATATAGTTTGTTTATTGTTTCCAACTGTGCAGTTTACATTGTTGTACAACCATCATCATCATACAGAACTTTCTTCCTCTCCCCAAACTGAAACTCCATGCCCCTTAAACAATTCCCCATTTCTGCTTTCTCACCAACCCTTGGCAACTACAATTCTACCCACATTCTGTCTCTTAAGAGATAGACTACTCTAGGTTCTTCGTATCAGTAGAACTGTACAGTATTTGTCCTTTTGTGACAGATCAATTTTACTTAGCACCGTGTCTTCAAGGTTCATCCACATTGTAGTATGGGTCAGAATTTCCTTCCTCTTTAGGGCTGAATGATATTCCATTGTATGGATGGATCACATTTTGCTCACCCATGCATCCATCGGTGGACCTTGGGTTTCACCTCTAGGCTGTTGTGAATAGTGCTGCTATGAACATGAGTGTGCAATAGCCCTTCAAGAACCTACTTGAACCAGGGATTTAGTTCAGTGACACTGCGCCTGCCTCGTAAGTGCAAGGTCCTGAGTTTGATCCCTGGTACAAAAAAAAAAAAAAAAAAAAAGAATCTGCTTGAATTCTTTGCATAGATACTCGAAATAGAACTCCTAGATCCTAAAAATTATAATTCTATTGCTAATACCATCGTATTTTCCATCACTCTATACATTTCTATACCATTGGAATATAATATGTAAATGGGATTTTGAAAGACTAATAAAAATTAAGCATGCTTAACCACAAAAAGAGACCACCTCGCCGGGGATTTAGCCTAATGGTTTTGCCATTTGCTGCGCAAGTGCAAGGACCTGAGTGCCATCCCCGGTACCAAAAAACAAAAAGAGAGAGAGAGACCACCTAGCTAGAAGATGAATAGAGGGATGTGTCAGTTTTCTTCCATGATGTTTACGAGTTGAAGAAGCATGTGGTGGGTCCCTCACCCCCAGCCCTAGCGGCTCTTCTTTCTTAGAAACTTCATGGTTGTTTTCTCCCTTCTGAAATGTATTGTCATTGCTTTTCTGTCCATCACTGAAGGTTCCATATGGAATTTGTTCTTCTCTCTTCTACTCTAAAGTTGTCTTTCACTTTAGCTTTAAGAATACTGGTTCTTCCCCTCACACGAACACACTGGTTCCTCCCCTCTTCTATGCAGAGGGCTGGCTTTTTGCACATAAGAGATGTGATTTTAAAATACAGTTAATGTTTAAAATTTAAAACAACTTATGATAGTTTAAAAACTATCATTAGTCCCCCTTAAAATACTCCCCCTTTCTTTGGATACTCTTGTCACATCCTTCTTGCCACATCTTTCTTGCCACTTTCTGAAGCAGCTCTGGAAGTCCTTTTTTGTGAGTATCTTTAGTTGGGCTCTGTTGGTTGCTTCAATGTCCTGAACAGATTCAAAACATTTCCCTTTCGAGGTCATTTTGACTTTGGGGAAGGGCCACAAGTCCCATGGTGCCACAGCCAGTGAATACAGTGGATGAGGATGCAGAAAGTGCCATAAACATTTCGAATGTTTTGCTACATATTACAGAGCTCTAAAGCCTTGGTTTCCCATAAGTATATTGGACCCCAAATAAATACGTACCAATTCTGATCGCAACAGTGGGCCAAGATAAAAAATGGAAAGGGATTTCCAAACTACATGCCACTGTTTGGAGGACAGCAGCACCCTCTAGGGTGCCTGCGACCTCACAGGGCAGGAACCATGTCGCCATCTGCAACAGCCCGGCCCTTTGCTCCAGCAGTGCTGCCTGACAGCCTTCTGCCTGCTCACTCAGCTCCAAGAACCTCAATGCCTGGAAGGGAGGGTCCAGCCTGGTCACCTGAAGCTTCTCCAACACATGAGAAAAGTGAAGTAACTACATTAGTTGATTCATCACCGTAAATCACTAACTTGCCATTCTGATTTATACACTACTAACCTCCTCAGGATTCAGTTAGTGCTAATCTAACCACCTGTGGGACATGACCAGATTGTGCCTTTAAAGCTGTAAAACAGAGGCCCAGATTCTGGATTTGGGTAAATTCCTGAGGTAAGGTATGACACACAGATAGCTTCTGATGACAGCACCCTGCCCTCTCTGAGCTTATTTCAAAATACAGCAGTGTCACCTTGTCCCTCCTTTAGAAACATCCCAGCAGTGCCTTACATAAGGACTGCTCTGTAAACAACTTTAAAATGAATAGGAAAGAAACCAATGTCTTAGGCTTTCTTTATCCTTCGCTATTTTCATGCGAGGACATAGGGGATCCTGTCTCACCTTTACAAAAAATAGCTGCTTTTTGAAAAAAAGTCAGCAGTTTATAACCACTGGATTTTATTTTTCTTTCTCTCTAGCTTGTAAGGCTGTTGCTTTTGAGGACCCAGTGTAAAAAGCAAAATAAAAGGAAAAATGTATTTAGTGCCAATTATGTTACTCACTCTGAGTGACATTTTAAAAAGGCTCATTAAATTGTCGTTTAGATGAGAGTGTGATCCTAAAAGCTGTGGCCATATGCGGCCAGGCTCTGACTCGTTCTAGGTCTACTGGGAAAACCTTACATTCATTACATAACATTCCTAAGAATGAGCTCACTTAGCATACTTAGAATCATATTAACAAACATCTCACATCTTCCGAAAGTCTAAAAGTTGTTCCTTTGGGGGACATTATTCTTTCATTATTCTGCTTTTCAGAAGTATTCAATTTTTATATAACATTTACAGGATGAACTGCTCAATTAGTTCAAAGTGAAAGAGAAGATCTGGCTCACTTCCCTGCCCTCTCTTATGAGTACAGTGTACATGCCTTGCTGAACAGGAAACCATTCTCGTAGAAATACTTGCTAAATTCCTCCCCAAACACTAAATGTCTTTAAAGGTTTTCTAACTACTAACTGGCATATTTATATTTCCATTTAAATTGGGTAAATGAGCTGCTTTATAGAATACGTAGTAATAAACATTTGAATTCTATTAAAACTGCGAAAAAATAAAAGTGTTATTGGAGAAGCCTGGTTTCAATGCATCACCATAATCTAATTGTCTTGGAGAAAAAGGAATCTGACCCAGAGGTATAGTTAAACCATTGCAGAAAGAGACTCATATCTCTTGTTACTTGAAAATGAGATTTTTTTGTTCTGCACCTTACTTCAGGGAAAATTGAATTTTATTTCTATGGAGGAAAAAACAGTAAAGCACTGCCAGGCTTGTGCTCTCTGTTGCTTGGTGTCCATTGTCTTTTTAAAGTTATCCAGACAGAATTAATTGGTCCTTAACAAGCTGAAGTATTTTCAACCAAGGACTAATTTCTCCCAGCTTCCAGAGTATTCTGGAGAGTCCATGAATTCTGGATTGGAATACGGTTTCAGATTACTATATGGGAATGTTTGTCAAGGTGGAAGAGCAGAACATATTTCACTTAGGACTTCATCTTCTTGGTTATAACTCTTTAACATCTAGCCCTGTGAAATGTGAACCTCCGTTAGTGCCCCTCATAGTTATGGACTGAACAATTCCCAAGCCCCTGATGAGTGTTAGAGCTAGAATCTGGCCCCGGGAGTTACTCCTGCAGCCACCTTCTTTCTGGTTGTCTACACTCTTTCTCTTCTAAAATACACTGTGTACTGTTTTAGTTTGCTATGGCTGCCATAACAAGGTGGCACAAATGGGGTGGCTTAATCCACAGACAGGTATTTATTCTCCCACAGTCCTGAATGCCAGAAGCCTGAAATCGAGGTGTGGACAGGGCAGGTTCAGAGAAAGAATCTGTCCCAGGCCTGTATCCCAGCTCCTGGCTTTTGCTGGCAATCTTTGGCATTCTTTGGGCTCTGTGTTCACTTGATGCCCTCCCTGTTTCTGCATCAGTCTCTTGTCCTCTTGTAAGAACACAAGTCATACTGGATTAGGGGCTAATACTCCAGAATGACCTATCTCAACCTCATTGCATCTGCAAAGACCCATTCCAAATGAGGTCCCATTCACAGCTCCTGGGAGTTAGGACTTGAACACGTCTTTCTGGGAGGTGCAATACACCCCACAACACACTTCTCCATTTTGGCCCACTTTAGTGTTTTCTTGGATGCCTCAGTCATCAAATTGAATATCAATGCAGGTGCTGAGTGGCAGTGACTTTAGGACGTGCTCTGATTGGCCTCTCGGGGTTTTTATACTTTCGAGAAGGTGTAGTGCACATCTCACAGTGATCTGCAGGGCTGAGAGTTTGAATTGTCTCTTCTCAAGGTTGCTGGACCCAGGCAGTACAGATCATAGACTCACCATAGACACTTGCCCAGAAATGGATTCAGTAGGCTTTTAGAATCATCGTTAGATATCATTGCTACCATGGGAAATCTGGTCACCCACGAACATGAAAAATAGTTCATTATAGAAAATTTCAAAGAGGCACCAAAGCAGGGAAAGTAGTAGAATGAATCCTTGTGCATCCACTGTCCAGCAGGGCCGGCTTCCACAGGGCTCCATTTTCTCTTACCCTTGTCCTTGGAAATGATGTATCCAGTCCATCTTCTCAGATTCCCAGTTGTCAGTCTTGTTCAACAGAATTGTTTTGAGGGTTTACTATGTGCTGAATATCATACTAGGAGGTTGGATTTGGGGAAAAATAATGCAAGATCCTGGTTTTCAAGGTCCTTCCACCCTAGTGCAGACAAGTAAAGCTGCTAGATTTAGCAAAGAAAAACACAGCAACTCCAGTTAAAGAATGCTTCAGCATAAATACTTGTTGTTGCTCACCACCTGGTAACCACCATTCTATTTTCTGTTTGTATGGATCGGTTGACATGAGATATCTCATTTAAGTGGGAACACATAGTGTTTTTCTTTTTGTAACTGGCTTATTTCACTAGGCAGGTTTCATCCATGTCGTACATGTGACAAGACTGCCTACGTTTTCAGGCTGAAAAATATTATTTGTATGTGTATACCACATTTTGTTTATCCATTCGTCCTATCCATGGACACTTGGGTTGTTCCATCTTCTTGGCTGTTGTGAATAATGGACTACTTTGTACCTACCCCAAGGAGATGGTTTTAGACTCAAATGACATAATGCACTTTGAAGACAGTAAAGGTCTGTATAGAAGTGGAGGTGCGGCATTTGCATTTTTTGTGGCCTTTCTGGCCTCTGTTTCCTTCAGTTCACCTGCTCTCTATGCCCCTACCTCCACTAGGGAGGGGAAAGACACCCCATCTGTAATCCACTAATCCCTTCCTCTTTCAGACTTTGTCCCTATGGGTATTTTGTTTCTTCTTTGTGGTTCTCTGCCTGTTTTTCCTATACCTTTCCCGTTGCCCTATTATGGGTCTATATCTAGATGTCCCCCGAGACCCTCATGTGCTCATAGGTGAGACTTTGGGGAAGTGACTGAATATAGTTGAGTGTGCTGTTAGGAGGTGGGGCCTGGTCAGAAGAGGCGAGTGACTGATGCCGTGACCTGGAAGGGTTTATCTTTCTGGCTCCTCCCTGCACTTTCTGCTTCCTGGCCGCCATTACGTGAGCACCTTTCCTCCCCCGGGCCCTCCCACCACGCCCTTCCTGCCTTGGATCCAGCTAACTATGGACTGAAAACGTGACCCAAAATAACCCTCTCTTCCCTTAAGGTGTAGGTGTCAGGTATTTTGTCCCAAAGACAAGAAAGGGACTGAAATATGTCCCTTCTTCTTTATGGTGTGTTCTAAAATTATGTCCAGGGTTTAATTTATAGAGATGAGACCGAGTGGGTGACTGGGATAGCCCAGTGCCATGGAAAGAGGACTTTGTCTCCTACATTAGTATAGAATGCTTCACACCATCCCACGCAGGGTCACAGGGGAAGCCTCAGGCTGGGCAGAAGGCAGAGGACAGGAGTGAGGGCAGAGCCTTCACTCGGTTTGCCGGAAGACAGGCAGGACAGAATCAGTTTAGGATTGGCTACTCTGAGTCATGGGGGCAGGCTTTGGGTGAGAGGTGACTCTCATTGCCTGGAGGAGGCCCTGGAGTGCTTGCGGGTAGGCCAGGAGAAATACTGGCTTGGTGTGAGAGCCAGGGAAGAAGGTCCACAGGGGTGGGGCAAGTCTTGGATTGGCCTATCCATGGTCCCTCTGCGTGTGAAGAGGGACATTCCAGGGAAAGGATTTGGTTCCTGGTTTACAACTCCTTTCCTAAGGCAGGAGAAAGGAATGCTTCGCAGAAAGGCCAAGAGGCATCTAAAGAGACAGGCCTCACAGCCTGGCGAGGTGGTGAACGCCTGTAATCCCAGCAAGCTGGGAGGTTGAAGCAGGAGGATCACACGTTTAAACCCAGTTTAGGCAACTTAGCAAAACCCTGTCTCAAAACAAAAAAGATCTTTAGAGGCTGGAGATATGGCTTAGTGTGCAATTGGTTCAATCTCCCGCACTGCATATAGATAGAAAGACAGACAGATAGACAGACAGACAGGCCTTGCTGGTTTCCCTACCCAACCTGTTAGCAATCAAACTCCATAAAACCCCCAAAGCACATGTTACAGGGAGCTTCTGCATAGCTGAGCACATGGAGGTTTCGAGAGGGTGGCCTGACCAGAGAGGGCTTGGAATCCGTTCTCCTAGGCCTCGCCTGGTGCATTGTTTTAGCTGTATCCTTTTTAATACATTTATGATGAGCCAAGTTCTGTGAGCTGAACCTGAGGAGCGGGTTATGGGAAGCCCTGTTTATAGCTGGTCAATCAGAAGCACAGGGAAACAACCTGGGGCTTAGGACTGGCATCTAAAGCAAGGGGGACAGTCTTAGGACTGAGTTCCCAACCCATGGGATGATGAGAAGACACCCAACTGGTGTCCACTACAGAATGGACTGTTGGCTTGCTTGGTGTGTGGAGGAAGTACCTGCCATTTTTTAGGGTCACAGGTGCCATCTGTGTTAGTTGTGCTTTGACAGTAGAGGAAAAACAGATGCTTTGTTTTTTCTGACGCACTACCCCAAAACATGCCGCTTTGACGCACTGATTCCTCAGATCTGAAGGCACTTGAGAAGCAGAGGCGCCAGAGGAACTCTGCGACCTCTACCCCCTTTTAGCCCTTTTCCCATGACAAAGTTGGCTCCCCTGCAGCAGGAAAAGAAGAGCATTCATATTATCAGGGCCACCTGGGAGTTGATGCTTGAGGAAACCTATGCAAACACACTTACTAAACCAACCCTTATCTCCCATTGATTTTCCTCCACATATTTGCTAGTCACTGTCACACAATGACACTGCCCCACCTCAAGCCCCTTTGTTCATGTTACAGACTCACAATTTATCATTCTTTGTGTGTAAAGTTAGAGAAGGTCTTGGGCCCAAGACCTTTTTAGGGTCTTCATTTTCCTCCTGAAGGGTTCTACGTGCATGTAAAAATGTTAAATAAATGTCAAATGTTTGTCTCTTGTTAATCTATTTTATATTAGTTTAATTTGAGCCCAGTCACAGAAGCTGAGAGAATAGAAAGAAGATTTCCTTCCCTAAACCTTTCCTCCAGCAGTGAGCCAGCCCTGGGAGGGGCAGCCTGTCCTCAGATGTTCAAGGTCCCCAAGATATGTCAAAGCAGGGCTGGGGATTCAGCTCAGTGGCACTGCACCTGCATCATGAGTGCAAGGTCCTGAGTTCCATCTCCAGTACCAAGAAAAAAAAAAGCATCATAAGACACAAAATAAAGAACATAATTAATACAGGGGTCAAACCAGCCAGTGCCTTTGGACTGTCCCCTGCAGCGTTCCCACAACCAGGCACAGAGCCACTGCCTGGCTTTCCCTGGACAGCTGCCTGGCTGTGCCCTTACCCAAGTTGTGTCATTGGGGCACACAAAGCCATCTCCCAGGAAGAAGGGGCCCAGCTGCCTATGTATTATTAAGGCATTCTACTTGCTATGAGGTCTCAGGACTAATTAATTATCCTTTTAATAAGGGTCTGCTCATCTTCCTGACATGGCCTTAGGGGGGCTTCCTAAGGTCCCTGAGTCCCGGAGTTCTGAGAACTGTATGTGCAGCCATGCCAATGATTTCTAGGTCTGGAGTTGGTTTCCCCTCTGTCATTGTCTAGGTGGTTGTAAATTTGAGTGTTGCTGCATCTCCAGTTGTAAAAACAGAGACTGCTAATGAATTACTTCAGGCCAGTTGGGGTAGTTGTTGAACTGCCCAGGGACGGGAGCGGGATCGCCAAAGAAGATTCACCCTTCATTCATGCTTATTAGATGCTGACTGGCAGGATGTGGCTACAACTCACTTCCTCTTTGGGCATCTGCACTGTGGACCTTAATGGAGAAATGGAAAAGCTTTCTTCTCTTACCCTATGTGGCCACTTGCGTGAACGGGAGCAAAAGAAAGGCCCATTCCCTGGAGAGGACGAGGTACAGCCCCCACCTTTGGAGTCTGGATTAGCTGAGGTCATGGTCCCACTTCCTTTCCCATCTTCCCTGGCTTCCAGCCACACTGCTGATGGGCCTCCGGAGACCGTGCATTAGATTTTCTTATTTTGAAATTCCTTGCTTGCTTTTCTCTAGGGATGTTTCTCATTATGCAGCACTTTAGGTGCCTTCCTATCTCTTTTCCTGTCACCTATTATTTTTCAGTTATTTCTTTGAAAAGTAATTATAATGAGAAAGGTTTTTTTTTTAATAGGTCCATGTGAGGTACCCTAAAGTTTTGGGATAAAAGAGACCATGTCACAGATCAACTATGTTAAAATTCATGAGTCTATGTTGCAACTACATAAAAAAAATAACAATTTCCCTGTCCTGCAGAGTCCTGTGCTACCAAATAATTATTTTCAAAATTAAATATGAAGAAAGGAACGAATTTGGTCTGCTTTTCTAACATGAACTGTGTTGCTCTGGAAATTTTTTTCAGCTTCAGCTGCAATAAATGAAGAAGGAAAGGTAGAATATCTGTAAATATTTCAGTGTGTGTCTCTAAAAGATAAAGGCTCATCTTGTAAACCATATAACCATGATTGAATTAGCACATTTTAAAACACCCAGTTACATCCAAATGCTTGCAAATGAAATGAAAAAGAAGTTATACAAAGATCATCATCAGTGGACACAAGCTACAAAAGAGGACACATATGACAGACCTCCTGCTGGAAGTTTACCACATCCACTTATAAAGAAATCCCACCCTCTCCCCATTGAATTGAATGAAATCATCTTTAAATCTAATCACCAGTTACCAGAAACACTGGAGTCAGAGGAGCACACTAATATCAGGAGCATGTAGTCAGCAAAATCAAGAATGTGGGAAGCTGTCCCAGGCAAATGACATGCTCTCTTAAAAAAAAATGGCAAGAAAAAATAGGAAGAAGATCCTAGTTTCAAATTTTAGAAACTTAAGAGACACATCAATGAAATGCCTTGAACAAACCAACAGTTCAAAGCATTTCTGAGATACATGGTAAGAGCAGAATGTGAATATTTTTAAAATAATAGCATCGTGATCATATCTCAACATAGATTCAGATGTGCATACAGGTATATATAGATGTAGATATATACATGTAGATATATAATACCAAAATATTTACAGATATAATTATATGACATGTAGGATTTGCTTCAAAATATTGGTGACTATGTGTCCTTGGGGAGGAGACTGCATCGATTATCAAAGATATGATTGGCCAAGAGTTGGTAAAATACTGAAGTTAGCTGATGGGGGTTTATTGTATTGTTCGCTCCACTTCCATGTATATCTGAAACTTTCCACAATTAAAAGTAAAATGGAGGAATGAGCAAGCAAACAAACACTCTGCCACACACTTCCCCTGATGGGTGAGTGGGTGGATGAAAGTTCTTTATCAATTCTATAAATAAGTTTAAAATTAGATCTCAGAAACATCTGCTCTTTTTTTCTGCATTGGGTTCCACAGCAACTGTCGCAATGCTCTGTTCTCTCAAGAGTTCTGTAGCACATTACAGTGTCAGTGACTCGTTTGACTGTGTGTGACTACATATGAGGCCCTCAATGTGCAGTAACCGTGCTTGGGAGGCAGAGCAAGGTCAAAACCTTCCCTCAACATGACAGCATCTAAGGGTGGTCGTGCCACTTCCCGGTTGTCTTGGCTGATGACAGTCATCCAGCCATGATTGTTTTGCTCCTATCACCAGGCCTTGAGATAGCCATTCATTTCTCAACTCTTCAGAAATCACACAGAACAAAAATCTGTATTGCTAAAAACCACACCAACCTTTCAAAGCAATTAAATATACATTCCATGAAGCAGACTCAATCTATTCCTAAATATCTTGTGGTTCTTAAATATTTAATATTCTTCTCTGCAGGCCTTAAAAATGTTTACTGTTTCATTGTGGCTCCTGTGAATATACATAATATTTTTCTGGGGTGTGAAACATTTTTACTATCAACTCGCCTTGAAATTAGGTCAGCATTTGTATTTTAGGGGCTGATTTTTATTCCTCCTTGTGCCCGTACCATTGGCCCAGTTAGTTTTGTAGATGCTGTCTTTTAGGCCTCTTGCAGGGCTCCTACTAAATTATTGTCACTGAAATGGCCCTTGTGATTCCTCTGGCTTCCACTAAAGGACCCGGAGGCAGCTCACAAAGGCTGGTGTTGTCTCATTTTAGAGCAGCGAGATAGAAAACACAGGGGCCAGATGAGGAAAAGGTTGCTAATTAAAAGATTATTAATTTTAAAAGCAACAAAAATGTGATAGATTTCTTTTAAATGAGAAGAACAAAAAGAAACTCTTTCTTGGTGATACTTTTTGATGTTTCTTTGTTGTGCTGAAGGAAAAAAAAAGTCCCCAAATACAATAAAAACTACATCCAAGCATGGAATAGTCAGAGCATAACACTTTTTAATTGAAGTAAAGCAGCTATTTTCTAGACTTTAAATTGTATTTTAAAAAATGAACCCTCAAGTCCTTTCAGAGACTAATTTTATTTTAAAAGTAGCACTCACTGCTTTAATACAAGCACACATTAGTTCAACACTTTCATATTCTAATTTAAGAAATATTCATGAGAAACATTAAAATATTCCACTGCATTTGAAGTGGGAGTAGACTGAAACAAAAAACACAGAGAACTTTTGAAAAATAGTTTTGATTCTATTTTTGTGTTTTAATTTGATGAAGATAAATGCTCCATTTTAACTTGTTCTTTTCAGATTCTCTACACTATGGGCAATGTTCATGGTTTTGAGACTAAGAAGTACCCAGAATGCACCCTGTTTAGCATGGTGGGATATTGTACTGTGACTCACTGATAATTACATCCTTGTTCTGAATGAGTTTTATTATCATGCCGCCTTCCCAATTTCCCCTGCATTTATTAGTAATGTTTGAGATTTTTATGGCACAAACAAGTAAAGAATCTAAATCGCAGCAAATGGTGTTTTCATTTCTTTTCAAAGGGAATAAGTTGACTCTCAGTTGATGGTAGCTTAATTCTAGAGGCTGGGTTTTTCATTTCACCAGAAAGGAATATGCTCTTTTTTGTCACAAGATAGAGAAATGTGAGGCTTGGGATAAAGAGATCTTAGAGAAGTTAAGCTATATCGATGAAACCCTGGGTTGTATACCGGGGGTACATTAACTTCAGGGGTCTCCAGGACAGGTTTGCAGGCCTGGCCTGTGTTATTCCTGCTGGTAATCTGGTGTGAAATGAACATGAACGTGGACATGCAAGAGACATTCATCAACTCTGCAGGTGACACAAAGAAAGCAGAGGGAAGTACCTTGGGAAGACAGCCCAAGACTTCCAAATGATGGTGATAGCTTAGAACACTGGTCTAGGGCTAACAGGAGACCCTTGCAGTTGAAAAATGTGCCTGGGATTTGTTTTAATCCAGTGTGGTAAGACAGACACACAGGTATGGCAATTAGTATCGTGAAGGCAGAAGTTTTGATGATATCCAAAGTCCCCTAGAAATGGGAAGCTCACCATTTGAGGCCACCTGGGGAGGCACCAGGCACCAGGAGCCAGATGGAGCCAGGGCACATGGGCAGAAGCATTTCCTGTGGTTTCTGTGGGAAGGCAGGAAGGGCAGAGGATCTGTCTCTAAGAGTTGTCTAAGAATTGCCTGGTACCTGGCCCTGGGGCGATTGGGCAGCTGGCTACTGGCCATAAGTATGAGAGCCCCTGGAGGAGGTTATGGGGGTGGCAGGTTCTTGATTGGTTTGTTTGCCTATGAAAGGTGCACTCAAAGGTGAGTCCTGCAGGTCCTCTACAGGCTGTCTCTCCAGGTTAGCAAGGCACCAAGATGTCAAAGCCTCAAACTCAGAAACTAGAAAATGTGGTTAGTGCACGAACACAATGTATAAAATCTCCTGCTAAGAAAAACACCAGGAAGATCAGGTTTAATAATTCACATAAAAAATGTAGACTTCTTTTGAGGATTGGTTAATGGACCAATAGTGTGATACTATACTGTTCACACAGCAACCTGTTATCACTGGGTCCTCGCTCCAATGTTGTCTCCTCAGAGTTCCTCCCTCCCTCCCCATCAGGTACCATCCCCACCTCCGCTCACGCCCAAGGATGTTAGACCATCATCTCTGCTGTCTGAAATAATAGGTTGTGCTTATCTCTCTGCTTGGCTGACATCTGTCTAGATATCTGAACCATAACATGAGCTCTGTTCACCACTGTATCCTCAGCCTCTAAAACAGGGCCTGGCACATAACAGGCCCTTAGTAAATATGGGCTGAGTGAACAACGGAGAGCTAGGGGAAAACACAGTAGCATCTCTGATTGAATTCATTGGCATCTAATTGTTGATCACAGAAAAAAAAATAGTTCCCTTGTTAGTAAATACCAACTACATGACATCAAATTTGGGTGCTTGTCTCACTCACTTTTCTCATCACTGAGACAAAATACCCAACAAATACCCACAATTTAAAGGGAGAGAGGTTTATTTTTGGCTCACATTTTCAACCTGTGATTGGCTGGCGTCCAGGAAGAAACAGCACAGCAGAGGAATGTGGTGCAGGAAGAGCTGCCCACATCATGGGGTACAGGAAGCAGAGAGGAGGGAGAAGCCAGGAGAAAGATAGGCCTTCCAGGTCACATCTGTAGTGACACCCTTCTTCCGACCAAACCCTGTGTCCTAACGTCACATTTAGCTCTAGGCTCCATGATCCAATCACCTTTCCAAAGCCCTGCCCATTAGCCCTGACACTCTGGAAAGACATCTAGATATAAATGGTAACAGTGCCATGCATTTGAAAGAAAATATGAACACACGAAAGAGACAATAGTACAGGAAAGCACACCAGGATAGCCTACATATTGTTCCATAGGGAATCGAGGGAGAAAGAATGGATTAATTAGTAGCTACTATGTGCCAAGAACTATGTCAGGTTGTGAAGAAGCACATTTCTGCTTGCTACATGCAGATAGCTTGCCTCTGAGTAGAGCTGGCTGGGGTTGAAGGGAGGCTACCCATAGCAGAGACCTCGACTTGAAGTCATGCTGTGGGAGGACAGTTTACTCATGCCAAAGGACAGCACTCCTGGACTTACCTCAGACCCCACGTCCCACAGCTCACCTATGCCCTGCTGGATACACGTGGAGGCCAGTTTCTCTGGATCTAGGGGCATAAGTGTTTCTTGAGCTCCTCTGCCAGTGATGGTCAGTTTTGTGGGTCACCTAGGCCAGGCCACTGTTGTGTAGACATTTTGTAGCTATGGTGAACATCTCCCATCAGTTGACTGCAGGCAAAGATTATGCGAGAGAATCTGGGTGGGCCTCCTCTAATCAGCTGAAGGCCTCACAAGCCATCCCAAGGTTCCCCAAAGAAGAAGGAATTCTGCCTCAAAATGGCAGTGTCAGCTCCTGCCTAAGAGTTCTAGCCTGCCAGCTTGCCCTGAAGATTTCAGACTTGTCAGCCCCGAATTATTGTGTGAGCCAGTGTCCTGAAATAATTCTACTAGTAAGACACACACACGTGTATGCACACATCCCACATGGCCCTCTTTCTTGGAGATCTCTGAGGGATCTGCTGCCCATGGGGCCCCTTGGGCAGGTGCTTCAGGGTGTGTCCCTCTCTTGTGCCTTGGCTTAGAAGAAGCCACACCTCTGCTCTGGCCCGGTGAAACCCTACACATTCACATCAGCTCTCGGGTTCATGAATTCTTCTGACCATCCACTCCATGTTCAAGGGCGCCTTATCCCCCCAGGGGCAGAAGCTCAGTCTACAAGGGTTTGCTCAGGAGACAATCACTCATATGTGCTGTCACAAGTCATCATTGGGGGAATTCAACATGTTCTGGGCAACTCTGCTGCGGGGAGAGGAGACTCAGGAAGATGGCACCCGTTTGCCCCAACTTTGCCCGTGCGCCCTTTACTATGCCTGGTTTTGCTGTGGGTCCTCCCTCTCTCATAAATCACTTGTGTGAGCTGCCATACACCAAGTCCTGTGAATGCTGGTGCATCACTGCCTCTGAGGTGGTCTTGGGGACCTTGACACACCCTGCATCGTCTGCTCTTGATCTCTTTGACGCCCATCTCTCCCTCTCCCTAGTGCTGCTCTCTCCAGACTCAGGAACTCATCCTGTTCCCTCTGTCCAGAACATTGTCCCCACATGGCCCTGTGACTTGTTCCCTCACCCTTTGTGGGTCTCTGCTCAGTCCATCAGTAAGGGTTCCTGGTCCACCTGGGGTGGTCATCAGGGCTGCAGAGGCAATGGGACATGTACACCGAGAGAAACTGGTTATAAGGAATTAGCTCACACAACTACGGAGGCTGACATGGCCCAAGATCTGTAGAGCAAGCTGCAGATATGTTTATATGTATTTCTTTATTGCTTTATTGCCCCCTCGGGATTAGAAACCTCCATACAGCAGGGGTTTTAATTTTGTTCCTGATTTGAGCAAACTGTCTTGATGGATGTGTCTTGAAGGATGACGACATGATATCTGGGATATCCTTTAAAGACTATCAAATAAAAACACTGTGCCATGCCCAGGAGCACTGAGAACTCGGCCGAGAAATTGCCTAATGCAATCTGCGTGTTTAAGTCCATGTCATTATCACACGATAAAGACAGACTATCGTGTGCTAATTACTACTGTTATTTTACTAATATGTATTTTAAAAATTAACCGTGAACATTTTCAAACAAAAGTGTTTCCCCTTTTTTGTGTGTGGAGAGTTAATTTCCATAAAAGAAAACGTAGGTTAAGTTATTATCAAAACTTTGCTATTTTTGCCTCCTTTTTCCTCTTTGTTGTAGTATTTTTAAGCAAATTTTAGATTTCTTGTCATTTCACTCCTACTTACTTCATTATGTATCTGTAAAATCTATGGGCATTTTCTTACATAACCACAAGGCCATTTATTACACCTAACAAAATTAGCAGTGATTCTTGGAATCAGTATCCCCAGACCATAATCAAAATCTCCTGGTTGTCTCAAAAATGTCTTTCTACATTTGTCTTGCTTGAGTCAGAATCTAGCCAAATTCCACACATGTTCTTTTGGGTTTTTTAAGACTTTTTAAATCTAGAGCAGTCCTTCCTTTCTTTTCCATGCCATTTATTGCATAATATGTTTTTTTTAAACTAAAATGTTTATTTTAGAAAACACAGATTAAAGCAAATGGGAAAGAAAAATGAAATTTGCATGCACAGTGGAAATACAGTCTGATTAAAAACATGTGGAAGCACAGAACTGGGAGATAAGGACATTATGGTTTAGATCTAGAATGTCCCCTAAATCCCTGTGTTCAGAGGTGGGGCTTTTGGAAAGTGATTGGATCACCTGGGGACTTACTGGGGCTCTATACTCTTCGGTGGATTCATCCATTGATGAGTTTATAGCGGACTGTGCTATTAGGAAGTAGGGCCTGGTCGGAAGAGAGAGGTCACTGGGGCCGTGACCCGGAAGAGCATATCTCCCTCCCACTCCTCCTTCTCTCTCTGCTTCCTGACCACCATGATGTGAGCAGCCTTCCTCCTCCAGACCCTCCCACCATGAACGTTCTGCCTTGGAGCAGAAATGACTATAGGCTGGAAATGAGAGCCCAAACTAACCTCTCCTTTAGGTTGTGGGTGTCAGGTATCGTGCCTGTGACAAAAAGAGTGACTAAGACAAAGGATCATCTAGGTTTCTTGCATAGAGTTGCTGTTGGGACCTTGATTGAATGCAGTCTGTTTGTGCTTTTCTAAAGATAACAATAACTTTGCTTTGTATATTTGTAAGGCAGGGATGTCAGGACTCGGGTGGTTTTTATAACTGGAACATTTCACCCAGTGGCTGCTACAGAGCCACTTTGTGTACCATTGAAAAGTCAGACAATTTCACCAAAAGACATTTTAAAGTAATATATCAGTGTTTTGGCTTACTATTGAATGGGACTGTCGGATGTTAGTCCTGGGATGTGGTCAGCTGGGATGAAGAGAACTTACTGCCTGTCTCAGGCTTGCCATTTTTGAGTTTGGGTAAGTTGATAGACTTCCAGATCAGTTTCTTCATCCACAATATGTTTTGCAAACAATAGATTTTGAAATGCAATGATCTCTTGCATGTTCAGATGTAGTAGAACAGGCCCTTGAAACCTGGTGTTAACAATGACAACCAGATCCGAAACCTGGGTCTTGTTAGGTGCATCGCTTTAGTACTCATCCTCTCCCACCCCTTTGGCATTTCATGAAAAAATTTACAAGCTGCATTATGACTCAGATGCGATAGGAATGAACAATAATGGGGTTGGACTATGTCTAGCATATAAATTAGGACTCTAAACAACACACTTGGAAAGCAGCTCTGATGAGCTTGTGTAACAATGGACTTCATTACTGGAGCCTGCAAGATGCAGCGAGGCCTTAGAGATGGAATCGGGGTCTGGTGCTCAGTAGAGAGGTGAAGAAATCCTTTGGGTTGAATTACGTATCCCCAAAAGATAGGTTGAAATCCTAACCCTTGGAACCTATGAATGTATCTGTATTTGAAAACACAGACGGTCTCCAACTTGCGATGGTCCAATTTATGATGGCACAAAAGAGATAGGAATTCAGTAGAAATACTTGTAATTTCAAACTTGGATCTTCGCCAGTCTGGCGCTGTGCAGTATGATGCTCGCTCAAGATGCTGGGCAGTGGTAGTGAGTGCAGCCCCCAGTCAGCCCTGCAGTGACTGGGGAAACGACCAGCACCCTACAGTGTGCTGTGTTGCTGAGCAAGGATGTTGGTGAGGATCGGGCATTTATTGTCTTAAAATTTTATTTCACTGGGGTTTTTCTGGGTTGGTTTTGTTTTGGTTTTTTGGTACTGGAGATTGAACTCAGGACCTTGCATTTGTGAGGCAGGTGCAGTGCCACTGAGCTAAATCTCCAGCCTGGTTGTTTGGTTTTGTTTTGTTTTTTAGCCAAGGGCTTGCTGCATAGTTCAGGTTGGCCTTGAACTCACTATGTAGCCCAGGCTGGCCTGGAACTCATGGCAATCCTCCTGCCCCAGCCTCCCAAGTGCTAGGAATACATGCCTACACCATCACGCTCAGCTTTGAAATGCATTTTAAAAATAGTACTGGGGATAGAACACAGGACCTTTCCATTGCATTACATCCCAGCCCACTTTGCCTTTTTTTTTTTAACTTTGAAACAAGGTCTCATTAAGCCTCTAAATTGCCCAGGCTGGCCTAGAACATGGAATTCTCCTGCCTCAGCCTGCCAGAATTCTGGGATTTACAGGAATTGCCACGATATCCAGCTTGAAATACATTTGGGGGGGGGTACCAGGGATCGAACTCGGGTCCTTGTGCTTGCAAGGAGGCAGCAGAACCACTGAGCTAAATCCCCGCCCTTGAAATACATTTTTAACTTATGATCCTTTTAGCTTGCGATGACAAGACAGAACTGCATGATCAGGCAAGGAGCAGCTGTAGTCTTTGCTGATGCAATGAAGTTGAAATGAGGTCAAACTCAGTTTATGTGGGCCCTATCCAACATGACTGGTGGTCTCATAAGGAAAGGAGAGAGGCACAGAATGACACAGAGGGAGGGAGGAACACCCATGAAGATGGAGGTACAGTGAGGTCTACAAACCAGGAGACTCGGGTCACCAGCGAAACCCAGAAGCTGAGACAAAGGCACAGAACTGACTCCCCAGGCATGCAGAGGAAGCAGGGCCCTGCTGACACCTTGTTTTCTGGCATCCAGGCTCCAGAACAGACAGCAAGTTTCTGCTGTTTAAACCACTCAGCCTATGACACTTTGTCACAGCATCCCCAGGGAACAAATTCCCCTTTGTGCCCCTGGCCTCGGCCGCACTCTGAATATCTGTGGCAGACAACACGCTCTGTCTCCCAGGTTCTGGGGGAGAGAACAGCGGCTGACAGTTACCCCGTCTCCCGTGTAGCCGTAGAGACACAGAAGGAAACCAAGTGGCTCCTCCCCGTCCCACTCCTGTGGCAGGTACCGGAGTGGTCGCCCCTCTCAGGGCCCCCAAATGCCACCTGGGTGGGATGGATTTGGGCCGCAGCTTCGGAGAGGCTGGAGCTGGTGGCCGAATAACCGAGCAGCTGCCCACTGCGCTGGTCCCGAGGGCAAGGAGTGAAGCTGGTGTGGTCACCACCACGAGGACGCCCCGAGGGGAAGGGCTTGGGGAGACCACTGCTGAGTCAGCTGCTGCCTCCGTGGACTTCTGTGCTTTTCCTTTCCCTCTTCTTCCTTCCCCCTTCTATTGGTAGGTGTTTGCAGTGCACAATAAATGCATTCAGGGTGGGGACGATGCATACACCTAGCGCATGATCCCCCTACTTCTGCTGCCTCTCCCTCCCGCCTCTCCTTCATTATCCCCCATCCTGAAAGAAGGATGTTTCATTTCCATCCAGGCTCTGTTGTGTGGTTTCATTCATCCTCCCAAAGTCATGCGAGGAAGCTATTTGCATCTCCACACAACACAGAAACAAAGGCGAGGAGAAATGAGGTTAGATGTTCAAGGTTACCCTGCCAGCCTGTGACAGAGCCAAGATGCAACTCCTAAGAGAAATTCTGGCTGCAGATGGGGAAGCTGAATAGCATAGCTTCTGTGGCCTGCTAAAACTCTAGCTATTGTAGCGGTGTTGATTCATCGCAATTGTAATCATTTCTACTTCTACACAGTATCTTTTTACAAGTATCTTAAAGTGCTTTCCATATATATTTCTTTTTTATTTTATATATTGTCTTAAGAAAATTTTATGATTTAGTATAATTATATCTTTAAAAAGAAAAAGAAGGGGGCTGGGGATTTAGCTCAGTGGTTCCGCTGCCTGCCTCGCAAGCTCAAGGACCCGAGTTCAATTCCCGGTACTAAAAAAAAAAAAAATACCAATAAAAAGAAAAAGAAACCAGGCATGGGGGTGCATGCCAGTGATACCAACACTTGGGAGGCTGAAGCAGGAGGATCTCAAGTTTGAACCCAGCCTGGGTAATTTAGCAACTTAGCAAGGCGCTGTCTCAAAATAAAAACAGTTTTTAAAGGGCTGAGGTGGTAGCTCAGTGCCAAGAACCTGGGTTCAATCCCTAGTACCATAAAAAAAATTAATATTCATTTTCTGATCTAATCTTCCAGAACCACTGGTTTTAATGGAAACCATTAGTGGTTTCTTTCAAATGTTTCTATTACAGTGACCCCTGTTTATCTGAGGGGGTTGTGTTCTAAGACCTCCAGCGTGGATAGTATTGAACCATATATATGCTTTTTACTCTTTTGTTTGGTACCGGGGGTCGAACTTGGGACCTTGTGCTTGTGAGGCAGGCAGCAGAACCACTGAGCTAAATCCCTGGCCCTGAACCATATATATGATAAGGTTCAGTTTATAAGTTAGGCTTGGTAAGAGATTAGCAATAATAACTAATAAGGAGGGCCAGGGATTTAGCTCAGTGGTTTCGCCGCCTGCTGCGCAAGCGCAAGGACCCGAGTTCGATCCCCAGTACCAAAAAAAAAACTAATAAGGGCCGGGGATTTAGCTCAGTGGCACCAAGCCTGCCGCGCAAGCACAAGGTCCTGAGTTTGATCACTGGTACCAAAAAAGAAAAGAGAGAAAAAAAGAAGAAAAAACGCTAATAATAAAATAAGACAACTGTAACAATATACCATAATAAAATTACCAGCATCACTATTCTTTCACTTTGGGACCATTATTAAATAAAATAAGAATTCCTTAGACACAACCACTGTGATACAGAAACAGTGGATCTAACACGCAAGATGGCTGCCAAGTGCCTAGTGGGGAGGTGGCGTAGACAGAGTGGAGAAACCGGAGAGAAGGATGGTTCGTGGGCCGGGGATGTAGCTCAGTGGTACCACGCCTGCCTTGCAAGAGCAAGGTCCTGAGTTCAATCCCGGGTAAATTACAAGCAAAAGGAGATTACTATTTTCTATCTTATAAATGTTAAATTTTCCAACTCTAATAATGAGAAAGTGCCTGTTTTAGGAACTCCCTTAATCTGACCTCTTCTATTGAATCTTTGAGTTTTCTTCTTATTCTTCTTCTGGCCAGGATTATAAGGTTGAGATCAGATTCCAGATTTTGTTTCTGTTTGGTTTTCTTCATAATTTCCATTTGTCCCCATGCCGTTCTCCAATTTTACTTTCTCATTTTCCTGGGACCAGGGCCTTACAAGACTCCTTGGTTTCCTCCATGACCCAGCAGAGTCGAGTCTCTGCTTCAGCGGCCCCGGCTTAGGTTTCAGTGTCTCGATTGCTCTAAACTGTGCTGTCCGGGCTGCCGATTTTCTGCTGTTACAAAAAAGCAAAGGATGCTGTGCTCATTTACTGGCAAAGTGATGAGGTAGAAAGGCTAAGCAACTTGCCAAAATTTGTGGCTAAAATGAACCCACCCCGGTTTGTGCATCCTCCTTGCAGAACTTGAATCTCTCAACATTTCTAATGTTGAACCTACCCTGACTCCCACGCAAAGGCGGAGTAAACTAAAATCACCTCTTCCACAAAAGTCGCAGGGCAGTATTTTGCTGCTGTGGAGTTGAGGAATTGACATCTGCCAATCTCACCTCCTCCTGACCCTGGTCACACCTTCCCAGCCCACTGGGTGGCTGCCATTCCACAGCCCTGGCCTTTGAACGAAATGCTCAGGAACCAAGGGCCAAGCTGAGGGCCATTCACTTATCACGTGTGGCCCTGCAGTGTCCCAGGAAGACAGGGCCCCTTTACCAGGCAAGGCTGGAGCCTGAAGGGCTTAGCAAACCTCTGTCTCACTCACAGAGGAAATGAGAAGTTGTATGACTACTTCTTCTTGATGCAGTGTTATGGGCCCAATTTTGGCTCCAAAAATTGCTAAATTGGAGTCTTCACCCCCAGAATGTGATGGTGTTTGGGAACAGGATCTTTAAAGGGGTCATTAAATGTAAATGTAAATGAAGTAATCAGATAGGCTCTAATCCAGTAGGACCGGCAACCTTGGGAGAGGAGATCTGGACACAGACACACAGAGGGAAGGAAGGCAGGGAGCAGGCAGCTGTCTGCAAGCCCAGGACGGGGCCTCGGGAGAAGCCACCGGCCGACACCTTCATCTCAGACTTCCAGCCTCCAGAGCTGAGAGGAAACAAATTTCTGTTTAAGCCCCCTTGATACTTTGTCAAGGAAGTCCTAGAAACAAAGAAATGAAGGTTGCCCTCATATTTGAAGGTCCTTAAATCAGCATCCAATTAAAAAATCAAAGAAGCACTAAGCGTGAGGTTTCCGGAAGTGGCTCTCTGTAGGCCCGCCATCCTTCCTTCCACATGGCATGGGTCCTGCTTACTCTAGATGTCTCAGTGGCCTGAAAATCAGTGAATCTCACTCTTCCTCATTTCCTAACCTCTGACCAGAAGAGTCCCAAAGACTCAGTCCTTGCCTGTCTACTTTCGCCCACTCTAATGGTAACTTATCAGGTCTTGGCCTTTAAATGCCACCTACAACGCTACAAAGTTGACTGAAAAATACAGTGAATGTTTAAATTTTAAAAATTTATTACTGTACAAGATACATTGTCATTAATCCCCCTCTCTTCAAATGCATTTATCCCATTGTTCTTGGTGCTTTCTGAAGCCTTTCTGGAAGTCCTCTTTCAAAGGATATATCATTTGCTGTAATAAAGTTTTTTTAAAATTTAAACATTCACTGTATATATCGATCATACCTTGTTGTAGCTTCTGCCTTCGTCTGTAGGCTGCCATGATAAAATACTAGGCCATGTGGCTTACCCAATAGACATGTCTTTGGCACCGTTCTGAAGGCTAGCAAGTCCATGTCCAGCATGGCTGGTAGATCTGGTTTCTGGTGAAAGCCCTCTTCTCACTGTGCCCTCAGTGGCCTCTCCTTAATGTGTGCTCATGGAGAGACAGGAGAGGGAGAGGAGAGGAGACACAGAGAGCTCTTCCTCTGCTTAGAAGGGCACCAGTCCCATTATGAGGGGCCCACCCTCGTGCCCCCATCTGACCTTACTCACCTCCAGAAGGCCTTTCCTCCAAGCACGATCACTTTGGGGATTAGAGCTTCACCATATAAATTTTGAGGGGACACAAGCATTCAGTCCACAACCACTTCAAATGTTTTAACTTCTGGGCCTGTCCCTTAAGACATAGTGTTCCATTTGCCTCCTGTCCCCTCCTCTGGGATACTGAGTTGGTAATCCAGCCTCGGCCCACACCAAGCAGATCTGTCCCCCCAAACCTGCTTCTCTCCCCAGTTGTCTCCAACTCAATCAGTGGCAATTCTACTTGCTCAGTTGCTGGAGAGCTTAGTGTTCTCTCTGCACCCTCCCTGACCCCAGAGCATCCTTCGGCTCTGTCGTCTTGGGCCATCTGGACTTTGACCACCTTGGGCCAGGCCACCATCACACTTGTCTGAACTCCGGCTCCATCCATGGTCAGATCTCAACATGGCCACTGGAGAGGTCCTGTGGAACAAGTCAGGCCGTGTCTCTCCTCTGTTGAAAGCTCTGTTTGAATCACTTCTCACTCACTCTGAGTCAAACCGAGGCCTCTCATTACCCTTCACCTCTGTGTGCACAGCTCCTGTGAGTCCAGCGCCCCATTGGTGCCCCTTCCCTGCCTAGACTGCACTTCCCTGAATATCCACACAGCTACTTCCACCATTTCCTATAAATATGGATATTTCTCATATTTTTCCTTCACTTCATTCTGGAATTTTCTGGAATGGATCCTTTTCATAAGGCCTCCTGGCCGCCCCTATCCAAAATTGCAGGCCCAAAACACACTCCCTTCCTACCCCTTTTTAGTATTTACTCCCTTGTAGGATTAGCTGTCCTCTGAATTGCTACAGATTTTGCTTATATATTCTATGTATTCTGTTTTCCTCAGTGCTATAATATAAGCTCTCTGAGGTGAAGAAGTTTTGTATGCTGTATTCACTGCTGTGTTCTGGGTGCTTGTAATAATAGCTGGCACACAGTAGGGGCACCCAATAAGTATTTGGTGAATGGTTGAGTGAACTTTTTCTGTCCTTAGGGGGACAGGAAGTTGAGGAGAAGGTGGATGTGTTAGGTACAGTTATGACTCTTCCAAAGATGCCGCTGTTCTAATCTCTGAAGCCTGTCACTGTCACCCTCCCTGGTCACAAGGGACTTCGAAGATGGACTGACTTAAGTGTCTTGACATGGAGGGATTATCTGGGTGGGCCCAGTGTAACCAGTTGTATTACTAGTTATAAAAGCAAGGCAGGTGAGTCAAACAGAGAGGAGTTGATGTGAGGGAGGGGCAGAAGTCAGAGTTAAAGGGTGGGAGTGTTAGCCAAGGAAGGCCACTGGGAAAGTAGAAAATCATCTCCCCTGAAGCTTCTGGGCAGGGCAGCCTTGGCGACTGACACACCTTAGTTTTAAAACTTCTGGCCTGCGGAACTGTGAGATCACAAATTTGTATTGCTTTAAGCCACTAAGTCTGCGGTAGTTTGTGTTTGATTTTGTTTTTCTCAATACTGGGGATGAACCCAGGGCCTCACACTGAGCTATATCCCCATACTTTCTATGGTTTTTATTTTGAGGCAGAGTCTTGCTGAGTTGCCCAGGCTTACCTCAAACTTGTGGTCCACCTTCCTCAGCCTCCCAGGTAGCTGGGATTACAGGTATGGACTGCTGCATAGGTGGCTAGTTTGTTCCAGCAGCCTGGGGGAACTAATGAAACGGGCTCAAGGCCTTGGTCAGCGGTGCAGCCTCACTGTCCAAACACCTCCTGTCTGAGTCTCTCTGAAGGAGATGTGCTGGATTCTGGGGAAATTTTAAGTTGTTTTTTATTCAGAAGTTCAGATGATTGATGGAAGCTGTATGGGGATGGGACATGGGTAGAATCGGGTACCGGCATCTATCTGCTCTGGCTTCCCCTGTCCTGACAAGAGGCCCAGCCTGCCTGGGGTCCCACAAGCACATCCTCTGGGCCACCTCATGAACAGCATTCACTCCCTAAAATGGCTCCCTTTCCCTCACTTCCTTCAGCCTGGTCCTTAGCCCCTTTCTTTGACCCACCTGCTCCCTCTTTCTGGGCTCTCTGGGAATGACGAAGTCCCAGACCCCTTTGAGTTGTCCCTGTGTCCTGTGCATCCTGAAGTCTCAGACTTCGTTCAGTGGCTTTTCCCTTTGGTCCAGTGACAGAGACCCTAAAGCAGGAGTGGGTTTTGGTCCAGCATCTTTTGGCTTCCTGGGAAAAGGATGAGCTTGCTCCTCATGGGGTGACTAGGAAAGAAGTTGGGACATTTTTTGAGATGTTCAGGTTTTCCAAAGCTGAAACCCTCATTACATTCAGTATTCTGTGACCACAGAGGAACAAGAGGTAGAGCCTCTGAAAGAAAGGAGAAAAGGGAACGAATTTTGTTCAACCTAAAAGCAAAGAGACGGGCTGGGAGTAGAGCAAAATGGTAAGCACTTGTCTAGAAAGTGTGAGGCTCTGGGTTCAATCTCCAGCATCACAAAAACATTTTAAAAATTACAAAATAAAAAATGGAAAAAGGGCATGTGGCGTCACTGACAGCAGGCACCCACCTCTCCTGTGGCCCCAGTTTCACCGAAGCAGGGCACAGAAGTCACCGTGCAGACACCCCAACCTGACATCCAGCCCAGGACACCGATGTGGTCCCACAAGGCCTCCCAGTGCTGCATGCTGCCTGAGATTCAGGGGCTCTGCCTTCTCTGAGGGGTACAGGAGGAGGGGTAACCAAAGCCCTCACGGCTGTAGTTGAGTGTCCTCCTGTCTGCTGGGGTGAGGTTTAGAATAAAGATTAGTTTTAGATGATATTTCCTTCATGCCTGAATTGGGAAACATTTATTTAAATGGGAAACAAATATAGCGTGTTTCCACCATAGGAAATATGCAAAGTCTGTTCATTCCACCATGAAAAAAAAATTCAAAGTCACAAGTTAATTACACCGTGAAGCTGTTTTGATGACTAATTCATGAGAACTGAAGAAAAAAATTAGGGGTAATCAGCATCAAATTACATGAAGGTGGTCAGCCAGATCATTTGCAGATGATAGGCAGTAGAAAGTTATTTTAATGACCAGATTATAAATACTGGAACGGGAGAGATATTGAAAAAATGGAAGGTCTTTCTTTGGAAATGTTTTTAAAACAGGAAAGATTGATAATCCCTGTCCAGTGAGGAGCCTGGGGGCTTGACCAGATGCCATTAGAAAATCCTTATTAGGTCTTCTAAATTACACAGAAAGAAACCAAGCTAAATGAGAATAGAAACACAATTCTCAAGTCAGAAAAAGCTTTGGAGGCATAGTAGAGCAGATCAGGAATTTTTTTACTTTAGTTGGTGGATAAAATGCCCGAAGTGTTAAGGTTCCATATGTAGAAGCATAGTTTCAAAGAATGTTTTAGATAATCAGCTCAGATTGGTGTAGCTTAATGTAAGGAAATTTGAAAAGTATGAAATGGTAGTTTAATTATGGCTAATGATGTTATAATTGCCCATCAACACCCATAAAAAAGAAAGATGTAGGAATATCAGTAGGAAGACTTCTACAATTACAATGTAATTTTGAATAATACATGCTAATTCTTTTGTTCTTGTATCTTTCATCTGTAGGCTATGCTTCGCAGGTCATGGAGAGTCAATCAGTATTAGCAGAATGAATGAGATTCGGAGAGCTCTGACCCCTGGACATGTAAACAGTGGCCATCCCTTTCGTCCAGGATAGGGGCTTCCACCTGGGCATCTACCACTTCACCCACCTCCTCGCTCCTCTGCAGAAGAACTGCAACTCACATAATCCTCCTGAGAGCAGGCAAAGCCACAGGCCTTGGGGACATTGATCTTCCTCCTATGCTGCTGGTGGGTCACAAAAGATATCTCAGGCACAGGAAGAAACACAAAAGTTCATGAGTAAGAAGCAGGAAGAGCAAACTAAAGTACCCTGAAATTTCTTCCTTAAACATCAAATGGCAAAAAGAAACTTGAAAGTGTGACTGCCCCACCTGGGGTGAGGGAGTGGGCGAGGGGAATTCTTACATGATTCGATGCAAATATAAACACAACCACCCTGAGGACAATTTCTCAAAGTCTATAAAAATTACAAAGGCACAATATTTTGACTCTGTGATAAGGCTGAAAGGATTTTATAGTTAATACCCTTCTAGACCTTCTAGACACCAATAAGACTACTCTTTATTTCTTTTGTTTGTATTTATTTCTTTTAATTCTACTCATTTATTTCGCTTCCTTTGTCACATCTCTTTCTATTTGCTTCTGTGTTTCAAGGTACATACAATGCCATCACTACTCTTCCCCTAAATACTCCCGTGAGTAAGTCGTAAACCATACAGTTGTTTGTTTAGTTCCACTTCTTCTAAGGTAATGTTTACATGCAATGTGTGACTCTTAAGTGTATACTTACTAAATTTTAACAAATTCGTCTGTAAAACCCAAACTTCTAGCAAGATAATGTAGCTTACCATGGTTCCAGAACATTCTCTCAGATATCCTCTCAACAAATCCCTACACTGACCTTTCAGACACCATCTCCAGTTTGGTTTTTCCATTTGTTTCATTTGCCCATTGTAAAACTTTACATAAATGGAAGAGAACTACTATTTATTTATTTATTTATTTATTTTTTGGTACCAGGGATTGAACTCAGGACCTTGCGCTTGCGCAGCAGGCACCGGAACCACTGAGCTAAATCCCCGGCCCAATACCTACTATTTATGTGTGAAGTTCCTTTCGCTCAGCAAAATGTCTTTGAGATTCAGGCATGCTGTTGTAGGTGAGTAGTTCATTCCTTTTTATTGTCGAGTAGAAAGTCCATCGTGTATGAATTCACGATAGCTTGTTTCTCCAGTCTCCTGGGGATGAACACTTGTTTTTCTTGTCACCCTGTTTTTAGATTTATAAATACAGCAGTGATGAACATTTCTGTACAAGTGTTTTTGTGAACCTGTTTTAGTTTTTCTTGGGTAAATACACAGGAGTGGAATTACTTGGTTTTCCTGTGCATGTTTAACTTTATAAAACAAAAAATCCCAGAACTTTTCCCCAAGTGATTCTACCATTTTACATTCTCACCAGCAATATATGAGCTTCAGTTTCTCCACATCCTCATGTAATTTAATTTCAGCATTTCTAGCAGGTACATGGTGGCATCTCATGTGGGTTTAATTTGTTTCCTTGTTCAATAATCAGCTCTTTAATCACTTCCTGTTCATGTGACTTCTTTTATAAAGTATCTGTTCCAACTTTTAAATTACTACTATATTTTTAAATTTTTTATTAGCCTATTTGATGGGGTAATACTGAAGAATTGCTGAAATAAACAAATATCCATTCTATTTTAAGAATTTCCAAGAAAGGAAAAGTTTATCTCATTATTCTTTTGCATAAGTTCTATAAGAATGAACTTAACTGATTCCAAATTACTGTCACTTCAGCGCATTTCTCCTGGTTACTCATTTCACTTACTGAGTTAAAACAGAAATATTTAAGTATAATTTATGATTAGGCATGGCATGCTTATTTAGGTTATCTTTGAATGTATGATAGGGATTTCAACTTACTAAAGGGGAGAAACTATTTAATAAATGATGTGCTTTTATTTCTTTTCCCTTAGTATTCTCATTGTGTCTGAAAAGGATAAAAAGGAGTAATTGAAGCAAATACCACTAGCTTACTGCTATATTTGTCTACCTTTAAACCCTTTCACTAATGAGCTAAAAACCAGGGCTCCTTTAGCTGGGAAAAGCAACATCCCACTGCTTAGGAAAAAACTGTGAGGTTGGGTGTGGTGGTGCACACCTATATTCCCAGTATTCAGGAGGCTGAGGCAGGAGGATTGTGTGAGTTCGAGGGCAGCCTGAGCTACATAGTGAGTTCAAGGCCAGCCTGGACTACATAGGGAGATCCTGTCTCAAAAGAAAGAAAGAAAGAAAGAAAGAAAGAAAGAAAGAAAGAAAGAAAGAAAGAAAGAAAGAAAGAAAGAGAACGAACGAACTGTGGTTTGATTTAGGACTCAATTTCTTCTCTAGGTTTAAAAGCTGTTGTTTTTAAACAGAATCCATCCCATACAGGAGGATTAAAGATGCTGCTGAAACTCTGCTTATCAAAACAAAAAGAAATGAAAACACACAAAACCCAGGTTGGTGGCCATGTGGGGTCAGGAGGACTGGCTGCCTATAGCCATGTGGAGCTGAGTGAGCCTAACAGAAAAGAGGGTGAAGCCTGGCAGTGCAGGTGCTGCAGGGACCAGCTGGCTTCCTCCTGCTTGGGTGGGGGCAGAGGACTTTTAACCTGGGCTTTGATCCTCCACAGGCATCCTCAGCAACAGTTGTCGGGGAAAAGAGAACACACGGAACATTTGTCTTTATGTTTTGGCCAAGGAGAACTGTTATCTTGATTATGGATACAGTATTTTCTCTCTCTCTCTCTCTCTCTCATCTATCTATCTATCTAGTACCTACAATATACATCTATTTTCCCACTCACATTCCTATTGCAACTCTCCGTGCGCTTTTTTTGTTGATTTTAAATTGTGGTTAAAGTTACATAATACAACGTGCACCGTCTTACCATTTTTAAGTGTACTGTTCAGTAGTATTAAGCACATTCACATTGTGACAAAATAGAGGTCCAGAAACTTTTTTATTTTGCAAAACTGAAACTCTACACTGCAGAACACTCTCTAATACCCACCTCCAGCGAGGAATCACCATTTTGCTTTGTTTCCATGACTTTGACTACTTTAGATACCTCATACAAGTGGAATCCCATAGGGTTTATCTTTTTGTGTCTGGTTTATTTCACTCTGCATGTCTTCAAGGTTCATTCATGTTACAGCATGAGTCAGATTTTCCTTCTTTTTAAAGGCTGAATAATATTTGTTTCCCCATTCGTATGTCAGTGGACATTTGGCTTGTTTCCACCTATTGTGAATAATGTAGTAATGAATATGGGTGTGCAAATACACCTTTAAGACCGTGCTTTCAAGTTTCTGGATGTGTACCCTGAAGTGGGATTCCTGGATCTTACAGCAGTTCTATTTTTAATTTTTTGAGAAACCACTTAAAAAGTCTATAAATAATGCAGAAGGGTTCCACTTTCTTCCTGTCTTTACAAACATGTATTTTGTTTCTTTTTTAAACTTAGCCATCTTAGTGGGTGTGAAGTACTCAATATATTGAAAATATTTTGTAAATTTAATTGACACCAAAAATCATATGTATTTACAGGATGCCATGTGATTTGTGTGTGTGTTTATACATAGATAGATAGATCAAAAACCAAAGTGAATGTTTTAAATTTTTAAAAAATTACAGTACAAGACACATTGCCATTAATCCCCTTCAAAATATTCTCCTCACTTTGGATACATTTACCTCACTGTCCTTGCCATCTTCTAAAGCAGTTCTGGAAGTCAACTTTCGTGTGTGTCTTTAGTTTCATAGTCATGGCTGCCTTGATGTCCTGAATTGATTCAAAAGGTTGATCTTGCATGGCCATTTTGACTTTGGGGAAGAGTCAGAAGTCACTCCATGCCAGATCCAGTGAATAAGGAGGACGAGGACACAGCGTCACATTTTTACAAGCCTGCCTTCCTGTTGGATGACCCTAGACAGCAGTATTCACCGTAGTTTTTTAAATCGCACCCTGCAAAGACACAAGAGGATTTGTGGAACTGCTTCAGAAAGTGGCAAAAATGATGAGATAAGAGTGTTCAAAATGAGCGGGAGTATTTTGAGAGGCATTAATGGAGGTATATGTTCTTGTAAAAGATTTAAATTTTTTTTCAATATTCAGTGTATATTTTGCTTCAATCTGGTGAATATACCTATCTTCTTCTCAAATTCTTATCGTTTCTTTGTGGTGGGAACTTGCCAAGCTTTCCTTTAGCTTTCGCTGAACCGTCCGGGACACCGTCGTGACCTATGTAGACGTCTCCCTGCGGGGCAGCCCCACTCCAGAACTTGGTCTCTCTGTAACCGACCTGGCAGTCGCCACCCTCCTACACCTCCTCCTCCCTGCTCTCTCCTTTCCCCGGCCTCTGCGTACCACTCTTCTGTCGTCAACCTCTATGAGATCAATTTTGTTTAAATTCCACGTAAGTGAGATCATGCAGAATTTGTCAGAAAGCCAGAAAGGCAACCCCTCTTTGAACAATGAAAATACTTCAACTCACCATCGACAATGATGGACCTTTCCCTACGTGTTACTTCATTCTCCGACAATCTAAAGTGAGATAACAGAGCAGATTCAAAACGACTGCAGCCTGTGACCTTCTGGTTTCCTCCTAAATTTCTCATTTTCAAAGTTAAGTGGAAAAATGAAGAAAAGGACCCCAAAGGCCTTGCTTTTTATCCTATTGCATTTTCTATCCTAAAAGAAATATTTTTTAGTACATTTTTCCAGCTGTGCTAGACTTCTGAACACTGAGGTACAACAGACATAATGTTTCACAGGTTGGCCTCCGGGTCATCTAGCTGCATGTGAATCTCCTCCTCTGCCATTTGTCAACTGTGTGACCTTGGGTAAATTACTCTGCCTCTCCGTGCCTGTTTCTTCCTCTGTAAAATAGGGGTAATAATGCAATTCCTACTTCATAGAGAGATTTCGGTTAAATGAGTTCATATTCACTAAGGTAATGACAGCTCAATATGTTTCAACTGCTGTTGTTATAAATAGAAAAGAAGAAACTCTAGAAAGGGTTGAGGTTTCAAGTTAAAATTTCAAAGCAATTTTAATCAAAAATTGTAATAGGGTTATTTTAAATTTATTTTATTTATTTTAAATTTATTTCAAATTCATTTGGAAAAACAAACCAGCAAGACTAGTCAAGGAAACTCTTGAATAGGAATATGTGGTACAAACTCTATCAGATAGTAAAATATACTATGAAATTATAAACAAACATCTTGGCACTGGGTCAGGGATAGACAGGACAGTGGAAAGAATATGACTCTATGACAGAGTTGGCATTTTAAAGAAGCATGAAAGAAATGGGTTGCTCAAATGGTATCTACATAGCCATTTGGGGAAAAAAAAAAAGTTGGATCCATATCTTACTTCTTATGCCAATATAAATACCAGATCGATCAATGATAAAATATAAAATAAAACTGTTATAGTGTGATATCATGGTTGTTTTTTTTAAAGTTTTGAATGGCGAAGACTTTTTCAAATAAAAATATGAAAAAAAAACACTGAAAAATGTGAGACTATAAAATTGAGAACCAGCTCATAAAAAGTACCATAAACAAAATAAAAAGCAAAAAAGATGTTCGCTACAGGATTTCAAAGCCCGATTTCCTCAACAACTAAAAGATACTATGAATCAGCAATAAAGAGACAAAAAAAAAAAATGGCAAAATCCGCAAAGGATATGAAAGGCAGCTCATGGAAAAGAAAAACCAATGGACAGTTACAAAAAGCCTGAGCGCCTGTTTTCCAGTAAGAAGGACAAGTATTACAGCGGCCAGAGAGACAGGAACTGCGTCATCAGGTGGGACGGTTCCACTGCCAGGCGGCAAATGCCGGAAGTCAGGTTCTCAAACCCTGCTGGTGGCTTTCTCGGTCATCTGTCCCTTCCAGCAAGCTGTGCAAAGTGGCAAGAGGGCGGGGGATTTAGCTCAGTGGTTCTGCCGACTGCCCCGCAAGCGCAAGGACCCAAGTTTGATCCCTGTTACCAAAAAAAAAAAAAAAAAAAAAAAAGGTGGCAAGAATGATGGCATATGTGTTTGAAGTGAGGGGGAGTATTTTGAGGGGGATTCGCGCAATGTGTCTTTTACTTTAATACTTTTTTAAACAAATTTAAACTTTCACTGTAGTTTTTCATTAAACTTCATCTACAAGGAGATACAGTCTTTCAGTTGCCATGATGTTGATCCGGCTTCTTCTAACACTCTTCCTCCTACTGCATTATGCTGTGTTATTTGTCTACTGCTGCAAAGCAAGCCGCTCCAAAACACAGTGGCTTACAGAGCCTGGTTTTATGTTTTTGTTTTTTGTTTCTTTGGGTACCAGGAATTGAACTCAGGACCTTGCACTTGCTAGGCAGGCAAGGTGCTGCTGAGCTAAATCTCCAGTCCAAACACAGTGGTTTAGACCAACATTTCTCATCTTTTTTATTTTATGAAAAATAAAATAAAATTTCACAACAAATAAGAGAATAGTATGTTATAATAACCTTAAAAGTAATTACTCAGAGTATAAGTCAGAGACAAAAAAATACTCTTACAAAGAAGAAACAGAGATAATAGTACAAAACTTTCTTTTCAATGAACTAAGAGAAACTGGTAGTATAAATTAAATTAGCATATATATTCATTTGAGCCAGCTATCCCTCTTCTAGATATCTTCCCAAGAGTTAAAATCATCAGATTACAGGGGTACACGCACACCCATGGATATAGCAGCACAATTTATAACAGCTAGATCTTAGAAACAGCCTATATGATCATCAACAGGTGAGCAAACCAGGAGAATGCGGTGTTTATACATGATGGAGTACTACTCTGCAACATTTCTCATCTTGGCCTCATTCCATGGGTCGAGAATCTAGGCATTGCTTAGCTGGGTCCCTTGGCTCTGGTCTCAGGATGCTGCAGTCTTGGGTGGAAGGACCTCTTACTGACTCACCCATGTGACTGCGGCAGGGCTCAGTGCCTCAGGACTGCTGGACTGGGGCCCTCACTTTTTCATGAGCTGTTTTTCGAGGCCTAGAAGGCTGCCTTTCAACCTGGGAGCTGGATTCATCAAGGCAAGCCAGCGAGAAGACAAGGGTATGTCACCAAGAGAAAGAACGCTAGCAAGCCGGGAGTCACCATTCTGTAATCTAATCGTGGCCTTGCCTTTACCTCACCTTTGCCGAGGGGATCACAGAGGATGTGAGTGCCAGGAGCACAGCAGAGCGGCCCACCACAGCTGCTCAGGGCTCTGGGCGAGCAGAGCATTCTTCACGTCTGGAGAGAAATGTGCCCCTAAACCCAGGGACCTCTGACCAAGAATGATGTGCTGCTGGGAGTCGCAATGGGACAAAAAGCTTCACTTCACCGTGACGCGTGAGCTCTTCCTAGGCGCATGAGCTCTTCCGAGGCAAGAGGTGCGTGCCCGCGCCTCCCCTACACCTATGTATTGACCAGAAAATAGCCAGATGTGGTGGCACGAGCTTATAATTCCAACCTTCCTGGAGGACCAGGCAGGAGGACTGTAAATCTGAGCCCAGAATGAGCTACTTACCAACTTAGTGAGACTCTGTCTCAAAAAACAAAAATAAAAAGGGCTGGGGACATAGCTCAATGTGAAGGGCCTGGGTTCATTTCCCAGTACCACAAAAAACAAAAACAAAAACAAAACAAAAACCTAGAAAATATCAGGAAAAAAAAATCAGGAAGTCTAAAATCTATTGGGAAAACTACCTCTAAGCAGTGGTACTGGGGCTGTAAGGTTGGGTCCCTCCGGGGTGTTACTAAGTACCCTCCTTATGGCTTGGTTTTTAGTTTTTTCCACGCATATACATTTGTTCCACAGTTTTAAAAAGTTAAAATTAACAAAAGGAGGGTTAAGAAGAGATGACCACTGAATTTAGAACTATTTCATACCATATGGCCTAGAGTAACAAGCAGACCTCGGTCATTGTGATACAGGGCACCAAGTAAATCCAAATAAGCAAAATAATCCAAAGAAGGGAACATTATAACTCTCAACCTGCTAGACATCCGAAACACGAGTTCGTGTTCTCTAAAACTGAAGAATGAATTCTAGGAACAACGGAGGTTAAGAGTAGGAAAAGTTTATTGAGAGACAGAAAGCTTCTGGGGCTGGGGATTTGGCTCAGTAGCACTGCGCCTGGTTCGCAAGTGCAAGGTCCCACGTTTGATCCCCAGTACCAAAAAGAAAGAAAGACAGATAGCTTCTGCCTAGGAGAGACAGAAGGGAAACTGGAAAGTGGGTTAGTGGGTTGACAGGGACCCTGTTTTCAAGGGGTATTTTATGGAGCAAAGCCACTAGGTGAGGTGGATACAAAGTGGGACAAAATTGTAGCCAACTAGTAAGATTCAGTGGGGGTTTGGGTATGTAGCTCAGTGGCACCGTGCCTGCCTCACAAACGCAAGGCCCTGAGTTCAATCCATGATACCAAAAAAAAAAAAAAATCAATGGGAAACAACAAGGTGAGCATAAGATGGGACAAAATTATGATCAACCAATAGGATTACAAATACACTCACCCAGGTAATATAGATTAAATGCGGATCAAAGGGGAATACAAGTCAAGCGGCAAGCATACATAGAAAGAACAAGGAATTTCCAGAAAGGAAATGGGCTAGGGAGATTGATGTCTATTTAGAATATCAATCACTACTATTGATCTCTAGGGGAAGTAAGTGTAGTACTTCTTTTTTTCTATAATGCTGACCTTCAGTGAATGTGTCTCCATTGTCTTTCCTATGGACTCCTGGAACTTCCAGCTAAGGTGCTTGAGCTGGCCTTGAACTTTCCAGATCTTCCTGCCTCATCCTATGGAGTAGCCAGGATCACAGGCACACACAGCTTTCCAGGACTGGGGAAAGAAATGTAAGAACACTTTCTGTCATATCAGGTCACACCCAACCGAAGAATGTGAGTGAGATCCGGATAGAGACCACGGTGGTTCTCTAGTTCCACCCCATCCTTTCCCAGCCCCTCTTCTCTTCCACATTACCTTAGCTCCCCACAGGCTCCTCCCCTTAGCATCTGAGCTCTCTGGTTGTTTCTTTGAAGAGAACCACCTTCAAAATCGTAGGTGATGTTTCGATAACAAAACAGGATGAGATATTATGTCTGTGAGATGATCATATGTTTGTTAAGAGCAAACCCAATCAGCCGTATTTCAGACCTACAGAGAAGGTGAAAGGAACACTACAATGTTGTCATGGTTTAGAACTAGAATCACCCCCAAAAGGCTCCTGTGTACAGAGGTGGGGCTTTTGGATGGTGGTTAGATCATGGGACGCTCTACCCATCAGTGGATTCAACCAGTGACTCCATGCAGGAGTGTGCCGTTGGGAGGTGCGGGAGTGTACTGAGGGTGACCCGGAAGGGTGTGTCTCCCCCTACTTTGGGCTCTGCTTCCTCATCACCATGATGTGAGCAGCTGTCCACCAGGCTCTTCCACCATGCCGTTTCTACCTTGAAGCTGGCTAAGTATGGACCGAAACCTCTCAAAATTGCAAGTCAAAAACCTCATGGGTGTCAGGTATTTTGTCCTAGTGAAGAGCAAGTGCCTACAACAAACACATAGAAAGTGTTGGTCTTCCAATGAGGGCGACTGGGAAAGCATCACTTTTTTCCTTTCTATTTATTATTCATTTTTTGGCTGTATTGGGGATCGGACTCAGGACCTTGTGCTTGCCAGGCAGGTGCAGCACCACCGAGCTACATCCCTGGCCCCTACTAACGTGATCTTTCCACCTTTTTGTCCTTCGTTGTGAGGTGTAACACAGCACCTGACTACTCTGTGTTGTCCCAGACCAGCCAAAAACACATCACCTGAGTGCCTGCCGGATGGCCTCAGCCTTACTGGGCTAGAATCTGCATTGTGACACGATTCCCAGGAGATTCTTAACGTAGATCGCTGATTGCTGTCTATAAGGATTGTTCTCGAGCCTTGGGCTCATACTGGACTCACCTGAAGAACTTTAAAAATACTGTGCCTAGGCCCCAACCCCAGGCATCTTTATCTCTTAGGCTGGGGTGTAGCCAGGGCTTTCTCTTTTTTGTTGCTGTTTTTAATCTTAGGTGATTCTAGGAATTTGAGACCTGGTATCCTAGTACAGTGGTTCTTCACATGTGGCCCAGGATTGGGGCAATGCACTCTCTGGGACCGAGTTAGAAACCCAGGCCCACTCCAGACTTACTGAATCAGAAATGCTACAGGATCTGTTTTATTGTTTATTTTTCACTTTCTTTTTTTTCATATTGGGGATTGAACCCAGGGCCTTTGCACTGAGCTACATCCCCAGGCTTTTTTTTTTTACTTTGAGACCGTGTCTTGCTAAATTGCCTAGGATGGGCTTGAATTTGCAGTCTTCCTGCCTCAGCCTCCCAGAGTGCTAGGATTAGAGGCCTGGGTCATCTGCCCAGTCAAGGGATCCACCTTGATTAGCCCTCGGGATGACTCTGCTGCAGCCGTGGGTAGAGAACCTGATGGACAGGCAGGTCTGGAAGGGACCTTCAAGAACTCACATTTCCATAGTTACCAGGTAGGTGCTGCTGTGAGAACCACCCTTTTGGGAATTACTGGCTAAAATGTGTGATCCACGAGTCTCTCGAGCCACACAGCTGGCTGGTGATAAAGCCAAGCCTCAAATGCACCATTTGTTTTCCACACAAACTGTCTACCCCTGTTTCCCCTAAGGCTGGGGTCTATATGACCCTACCTTTGCCCAATGTGCTCTCCGGATCCCCCTCCTTTCGGCCACCCTTCTGGAGCCTCTCCCTGGGAATGTGCCCTCCCCGCCTGAGGTCAGCAAACGCCAGCAGGGTGCAAAGTGGCCAGGGTTCCGCAGCAGTGGTCTTCAGAGCCAGGGACAGTGGCCTTGCCACCGAGCAGAGTAGCCTCAGCCCTCATCTGTGCCACCCAAAATCTTCCCCAACTCGCAAAAAAAGGAGAAGGAGCAAAAGGAAAGGGATGGCGAAGACAAAGCGGCATCTGGTGGGTGAGGACGGTGTGTGGTTCCCTACAGTACCTGCCCCCTGGGTCCTGAGTCTTGATCCCGGTTCCATAAAGTTCCCAATTGCCAAAGGCCATCAGGTATCTGCAGGTCGCTCCTAACCTCCTCCGAGCCATTGGCCGAGGGGCACTGCTTCTGTCCCGGGAGTGGCAAGGCTGGCCACTGTCGTGGGCTTTGCTCTGGTAGTGGACATGGGGCCGGGGTGGCCGCGGAGGTCTGCCCCAAGGTGGTGCGGGAAGCCTGCGTCCATGTTCCGGGGCGGGGCGACGTCCGAGCCCCCTGCTGGGCTTCAGCAGGCTACCTTCGGGACCTTCGGCGGCGCCCGTCCCCTGCCCTTCTCGCTTCTTTTCCGGGCCGCGCCCGGACCCGCGGTGCCTTCGCGGCGCCTCCCAAGCTCGTTCGGTGGCGCAACGCGGAGGCCACCTCGGCCGAGCGCCACGGGAGGCGAGGCCACCTCTCGGCGCACCTGCCCGGGCGCGGCGGACGCAGGGCACGGCGCGGACGCTGGGGGGGGCTGTGGCTCTCCGCTCTCCGGCCGGCTAGAGCCGCCCAGCTCCCCCGCGCAGGGGCGCCCAGGCCCGGGGAGGGGCGGCGGCTGCGCCCGCACTTCCCGCTAGTGGCCTCAGAGGCGGCTGCGGGGCTCAGCGTGGCTGCGGGGCGGGTTCGCGGCCGCCAGCCGATCTGCGCCGCTTCTCCCCGCGCGAGTGGCGCTCGGCCCGGCGTCGAGGCGGCCATGGCGACCCGGAGCCCGCTCCCCACCCACCCGGCCCGCTCCGCCCTCCCCTCCGCCCCGCGCCACCTTTGATGGCTCGGACCTCGGCCGGCCACCGCCAGCCCCGCTCTGCGTCCGCGCCACCGTCGCCGACTGCCCGCGGGTATTAATAGCCCGGAGGCGCCGCGCCCTTGCCAGCGGGGGCTTGGGAGCCGCTGAGCCCGGAGCCCGGAGCCCGAAGCCCGGAGCCGCGGAGGTAGGAGGCGCGCGGGGAACAATGATCGCGGCCGGGAGGGGCGGCGTGGTCCCGGCCGCGGGCGGCAACTTGTGCGCGTCCGGGGGGCCCGTAGGGCGGCGCACGGGGCGCGGCGCAGGGGTGCGGGCCGTGGGCTCCCGCCGGAGGAGGCTGAGCTTAGCAGCCCGGCAACAATAGCAGGGGTCGGGGGCCTCAGGGCTCGCGCCGCCCTTTGAAACCTTCTTCGTCCCTTCCTTGCACCTCTGCTCGGGCCGCCGAGCCTGCCCCTCGCGTCCCCACCCTCTGGCGCCCTTCCCCCGCTTCCTCTCATCCCACCCGGCCGCCGGGTGACAGCGCCCGCCCGCCCGCCACTGCTTCCGGACCGAGCTGCAATCTCTGCCCCGAGGCCGGTCGCCGGCCGGGGAGGTGGCCGCGGGCTCGGGTGCCCCCGCGTCGCTGTGTGCCCGCTGCTCGCCCACGCGTGGCCTGAGCCTCCCAGTGGGTGACAAAGAGGAACACACCCTCTGCCGAAGTTAGAATTTTGTGTCTGTTGCTTGCCTTTAAAAGGGGCAAAGTTTGAGATTTTCCTATTTTTTAAAAAGCCAAGGGCGGATTGTGTGTGTGTATGTGTGGTTTCAAAACAACTTCTGACTGTGGTTTTACGATTTAAGTTCGGGAAACTTTAGGTGTGGGATCCGTCCGGCTCTGCGTGTGTGTGTGTGTGTGTGTGTGTGTTGCATTTAAGAGGGGAAATAGAGGAATGTGGATCCATGTATGGCGGCTGGAGACCAGCAGCGTTGGAGATTGTGTGGGTTCCCCAGAAAGGAGGGACGTGGGGCTCACAGAGAGACGACGACCCTACCATCCGGGCCGCGCCGAGCTGGGGGAGTGATCGCTCCCATCTGGAACGGTTTAGCGGCCCGGCCTCTCCCTGCCTCCCCCTCTCCGGGCGCAGGGAGCCCGGGCCGCCTCGGGCTCTCCATTTTATTGCTGTTGCGGGCGCCTCCTGTTAGTTTCCCAGGTTTGAGTCGCGCAGCCCGCTCAGCCGTGCTCCCGCCTGCGAATCCCCCCACCCCCACCCCCCGTCCAGCGTCCAGCGTCCAGCGTCCAGCGAGGGCGCTGTTCTCGAGCCTCGGGCCCAGCGCTGGGTGTGTAACGTGCTTTGCACGTGGAGACTTGCCACGCCCGTTTCCGAACAACCCCCCACGTCGTCTTCCTTTTCTCTCCAGCCGAAGGAGGAGGAATGGAGAAAGAAAAGCCTTTTCGGTGCTGAAGGCTTGAGGAGGAGTTACCGTGAAAACTGCTGGTTTTTCTGCTAAGGCAGGGCCCTTGTGAAGTCCGCGTGCGTGTTTGGCTCTCTGCCCGCCTCCTTGCTGGGGGCTCACCCTTCCACCGCCGGCTTTTCAGGGTCTGACAGATCCTCACCGTGCTGTTCGTCTGCGGGTCCAGCGTCCACGCGGCTCACTTTATATTCCTGCAGCATCGTTCTGCAGCAAGACACCAATATTGGAGTCACTCCAAGCACAACGCAACGTTTGTGTTTTTAGGATGCCTGGCTAAAGATCTGCTTCTGGGTAAAATAAATAAATATCGGGCAGTGGCTGGTTTGCTGGAGTTGTTGGTGGAGAGGGAGCAGAGGCCTGCGTAGCGCAGCACCTCCCACGTGACTTGTTTCTTTCTGTGGAAACTGGAAATACCTTGGTGAGGAGGGCTGGGTGGGGCGCAGGTTCTGTGGAAGTTGGGATGGGCTCTGACCTTGTGGGAATCTTGAAGTTGGGACTCTAATGTTCCTTTTCACGTTGGTAGTCTTGCCCTGAATCGATACAGGATCATATTGAAATATTAATGCTGTTCTGTGGCCACGCTTCTCCAAAGAAAAATTTAAGATCTATCCTACACAAGTTTCTTGCTCGGTTATTGCAGTTCTTGTAGGATTATCCTGACTGGATGAATGTTTTTGTTGTATTTTTCATTAAAGAAACTGTACAAGGAAAAAAAAAATTTTTTTGAGACAGAGCCCAGCTCTGTAGTTCAGGCTGGCCTTGAACTCACTATGTAGTCCAACAATCCTTCTACCTCAGCCTCCCAAGTACTGAGATTACAGACAAGCACTACTATGCCCAGATTGTCCAAGGAAAAATTTTTTTTTTTAAAAGAGAAGAATAAATATAGGGCCAGGTGTGGTGGCTCTCGCCTGTAATCCTAGCACACAGGATGCTGAGGCAGGAGGATTGCCATGAGTTTGAGGCCAGCCTAGACTCCATAGTGAGTTGAAGAGCAGCCTCGATTACATAGTGAGACCCTGTCTCAAAAAATCAAAATTAAAAAAAATAAATTAATATAGTTTTGAAAGGGTTACCTTTAAAAAATGGCATTTGTAGCCGAATAGTCAATGAGCATGTCAGGGTTTAATTGACTTGGAAAATGAGTAGGGGAGGAGGCCGGCTGTGGGCAGACATCAGAAGTTAACTTTTTCCATCGTGGAGGACACTAGACAAAAAGACAAGAACTTCATTTTTTCATGTTGAATCTACTTAGGAAAATTGGCCTTGTGATATTCCTGGAGGATAAGGGACATTTGATGCATTATTGGATACTTAGGTTTGTGATAGGCATTTTAAACCTTTTATAACTGGCCCTGGTGATTGCTAAGAACGAACGGCTTCCTATTTTGGAGAAGTGAACTTTCTGTCTAATGGGTGGGTGGCTGGGAGGGGCCAGATAACCCTGTAACTCCGTTCTTCCAGTCCTCCCTGCCTAAGGCGGCTGGGGACTCCCAGTGTTGGTTACCACCCTCCCGGGGGAGGAGGGAAGGAGGGAAGGAGGGTTCTGGTCCTCTGGCTCTGTCTCTCCTATTGTTTTTGGTGCTTTTGATTGGAAGGAGAACTCTCCAGCTGGCTGTCGATGATCAGTGGTTCAGCAGCCTCTTGCTTTCAGAATTGATGCGTTGACAGTACATGATCATAGGCCTCTTTTGGGCCAAGGTGACCTAGGTTTGGCTGTGACCTCCTGAGTCATCTTGTGGCCAGGTAGCTGAGAGCTGAATGGTCTCCGTTCAGATGATGTGGAGTACTGATTTCTCCAGTCCCGTTGTGTAAAATGCAGCCTTTGTGTTTCATCAGGAAACCTGCAGAAATGTTTATTTCAGTATGGAGACTTTTTAATAAGACACCCTATTTCTGCTTAATGTTTATGTCAGTTGCGAAAGTTTTATGCCAAGTTTGTATCTTGAGCAAAAGTGGTTAGTCGATAGCATTATTAAAACATGGGTCCTAGGCACTGATATTTGGGAAGTAAACTGGAAGACCATCAATATAATGCAACTAAAGGTGAGCAAGTGGTGGTCATAAACTTTTAACACAGCATTGCAGGTTTCTTATTTTACTAGGGGATGGAAGGTACAAAAATGCAAGATTTGGGCCGGGGATTTAGCTCAGTGGTTTCACCGCCTGCTGCGCAAGCGCAAGGACCTGAGTTCGATCCCTGGTACCAAAAAAAAAACCCAAAAAAACAAGATTTGCAGTTAATGTGGGACTTCATTATTAACACTGAATTAATTTCATGTGTGAAACTGTCAGCAGGGCATGGTGGTGCATGCCTGTAATTCCAGCCCTCTGCGAGGCTGAGGCAGGAGGATTGCAGATTCCAGGCGGGGCATTTTGAAAGGATTCTTTCTCAAAGTACAAAAATAATACAAAGGGCATGGGTGTAGTCCAGTGCAAAGGCCCTGGGTTCAACCCCTTACCCCTCAAGCCACTGGCCAAACTATATTGCCTTTTGGTCTCTATTAATGATGGTATTCCTTACCGAAGTTACCATACGGTAGCTTTGCCTGAAGACTTTTGGCAAAAGCCCTTTCTATAAAGGTATCTTCTTATCAGTTTTGAAAGACTTACAAATCCAGACTTATGATGGCTTTCACTTTTTGTTCTCATTCTGTTCATTCCAGATTAGTGCAGTGCTTGGAACATTTCAAACCCTTGGTAAATACTTATTGAGTGAATAAACACACCTGGCTTAGAATGTCCTTTCAAATTAGTCTTTGGGGTTGCAGTTCTGGAAGTTTGAAAATTTGATATCACATCTATTTAATTCTAATTTAGCATTTGATCCTTAAACACACAGGCTTTTGTTTTTCGAAAGAAGAAAGTCAACAAAAGCATGAAGAAGCAAGTAGAACTTCCCTGAAATCCCACACCTACCCCTGACTCCTCCTGCTAATATTTTGGCCTCTGTTCTTTCGTGCTCCTCCTCATTTCTTAGCCTCCCCTGCGTTGGCAGCCGCGTTGCTGTTTTATATAGTTCTTGTCTGCACAGATCCACTGTGGTTACCATTCTCGTACCCTGAAGCTTGCTTCGGGGATCCTTTCTCCTTCAGTGAGCATCTGCTCAGGGTAACCTCAGTTTTGGTCATCTTTGTTCCCGTATGGTCGCCGATCAGGGTTTGCAGTTCTGGGTGGTGAGTCTGAGTCACTCCACTGTCTGCTGGTGCCGCTGCTGATGCCCGCTCAGTGTCACCTGCAAGCGGGTTGTCCTTACGGCCGCAGTTTCTCTCTAATGTGTGCAGGTATCATTTCTTTTCTCCTTGATTTTCTCTCTCTCCTCTCCTCCTGCCTGCCCTCCTCCTCCTGACTTCTTGTTCTCTGCCTCCTTGCCCTCTTCCTACCAGCTTCATCCTTTGTGTTCCTTGGTAGCGTTTCAGAATCTGGAGAGGCTGTGTTTTGCTTGTCCATTCTCTTTTGGCCATTGGACTGTTTTGAGTTTTGCCTGTCATGGCTAAAACTACTGTGAATGTTTGTGAACAGTCTTCGTGTTGATTTTTCTTGCTGTACACTTACACTATGTGTATGTTTGATTGCCATTGCTTTCCTAAGCGTTTGTACGTTTTGCTTTTCCTACCAGCAATCTGTGCAACTTGCAGTAAGTGGGATCCTCACCAGCACTTGAAATGATCAGTCTTTCATTTACGCCTTTTGGGTGGATGTGTAGTGATAGTGCACTGTGGTTTTATTTTCTGTTTTCCTGATGACTAATGATACCTTATCATGTACTGACTGACCAGTTGTTTATCATCTTTGTCAACATCTATTACATCTTTTGTTTGTTTGTGTGCTTGCTTTTGAGACAGGGTCTTGCTCTGTAATTCAGGCTGGCCCTGAACTCAACAGAGATCCTTCTGCCTCAGCGTTCCAAGCACTGGGATTACAGGCATGCGGCACCATGCCTGGCACTTCTTTTGTCTTTGTTCTCTGTCTGCCTTATGAAACTTTATTGAGTATACCTGCACATCCAAATGGCATCTTATCTTGCAGCTGCTGAAGCTCTTTGTATATTCTGTTACATAAGGATAATGATTTGAAGTCTTTTGTTGGATCTCTGTTATATGAATATTTTCACCCATTTGTTTTTTATCTCTTCACTTTTTAATTGGTATCCTTTGGAGAGCAAAACTTATTAGGAAAACATCTTGCATGGTGTAGCTATTAAATTTATTAATGGCCAGGGAGTTTATTTAACTTGGGAAAGATAACCTATTTCTTGTGTAAAAGGAAGGCAGAGACTAGTGCTGCTCTGTTTGTTTTTTAGCAAACAGAAGGCTCGTGGGAAAGAAATATTTTTGAAATCAATAAAAAAACAAAGATCAAAACCCCAGATGAAAGCAAGATGTGAAAGTTCTGAGAAAAGGTCACCATGGCAATGGCGGTGGCTGGAGGAGGACTTCAGTGCCTTTGCTTTGGCAGTAGTCATATCTTCTTAGCCGTGTTCGCCTTGGTTTCTAGATCAGATAGCAAGCATTGTGAGGTCAGGAAATATGTTGTACTCATTTTTGACTCTCCTGCCCAGAGAAGGTAAACAACAAACCCTGGCTAACTGGAATCTGCAGAATGAGCTTTCTCTGTGCATTTTAGAGTATGGAAAACAGGATGGTGAGAGTTGGGTGTGTGCATGGAAGCCAGACAGACCTGCCCTCAAACCTCTTTGTGATGTTGGCCAAGTTGTCGGTCCTCTTTCCCTAAAATCTCAAGGGAGTGTGTATGCGTGGATTCAGCCAGATATAGTGGGGCACGCCTGTAATCCCTGCTATTCGGGAGGCTGAGGCAGGAGGATCATAAGTTCCAGGCCAGCCCAGTCAAGTTCATGAGACCCTGTCTGAAAAGAAGAAAAGATTTGGCCGGGGATTTAGCTCAGTGGTTTCGCCCCCAGCTGCGCAAGCGGGAGGACCCGAGTTCAATTCCTGGTACCAAAAAAAAAATAAACGAAGAAAAGATTTTTTTTGTATGTGTGCTGCTGAAGCGAGAATTGTTTTATACTGCTGGGTGTGTAGCTTAGTGGTAGAGCACTTGGCTAGCATGTGTGAAGCTCTGCATTCTATCCCCAGGACTGGGCGAAAAAGTACATTTATTTGCAAGTAGCAGAATGTCTGACTAATTAGCAATTAAGCCTTCAAATATTTGGTTGCCTCAGCTAATTAGAGGAGGGGGCGCCCACTTCATGTCTCAGCTGACTGTTATTAAGAACTCAGGTGCTTTCTGTTCCCCTTCTCATCCTCAGGAAGCTGCTTTTTGACTTAGCTTGTGGCATGGTGTTTAATTAGTCGGCTGCAGCCTAATTAGCCATTATAGCCCATGGCTGCTGCAGCTCCAAGCTTCAGACCCTCACACGTTTGTTATTGGATCAGTAGGGATCAGGCTCCAGTAAGCTCCTTTGTCCCTGAGCAGAATGCTTCCAGTATCTGGGAGGTTTTCAACGGGTGTCTTGGGGAATATTTCTGAGCTCTCATAGAGACCTAAAGACTAGACTGAGTGCCTGGAACCACAGCAGCCATATTGTGACAAAACGGCAAGGTGGAACCAGAGACCCTAAGTGATCACTGAGTCTTTAGTGCTTCCTAGATGCTAAGTAATACTAATCTGCATTTGGGGCTAAATGTATTTATTTTCTGGTCTTGTTGGTTGGAATTTTCTGTTATTTTCATCAAAAGCATCATGCCTGATACATTATTGGAAGAGTTTGTTTTTCACCTGCCACCTCACATTACCTTTGAGAAAGCTGGCTTCTCTCCATCTTGTGTGGAAAGTGGTTGTTGTCGTCGTGCCAGGTCATTCTGAGAGGGGAACTGTGTTTGAGGACTTCTGATATCGGTAATGTGTCCCAAACAAGCACCGGAGTCTCCATGAATTGGACCTCCTCTTAAGGTGGCTCTGAAGGGTGTCTTGTTGGAGTCGGCCATTGGCAGTTTGGATTTCAGAACACAGGTGAGAATATCACTTCGTTTCCTTTAGAAAAAACTGATGGCAGTGCTGCCATTTCTGTCAACCTCGACTGATGGTTATGTGCACATTTAATATTGCCTGGGAGATTTGTGAGGATTCTGTTCATTGGGGTTTAAGGTCTTCCTTTCTAATCCTGCTGGATTTTCTGCGTCGGATCCTGGTGGGGGCCAGGTGAACCCAAGTGGAGCGAGCCCCTCGTGAGTGGCAAAAATTGGGGAAACCTGAGGTTTTCTAAATGCGGCAACCAGGCCTCTGAATTCATGAAGAAAACAGAAAGGATTTAATTACCTTAATGTTAATCCAAGCAAATGAATTGAACCTAAGATATCCAGGCAAAGAACTTTGGAGAATACAGAGTAACAGTATTCCCATCTTTTTATTGAATCGATGTCATCTGAAAGGAAATCTGAGTCCTTTCACTGTTTCCACCCTGGCCAACCGAGGAGGCTCATTTACATTGTCACTGCTGTTTTATTTTTAGTTCGGTCTTCGTAGGGGGTCATCAGGTCCAGAGTTGTTTACTGAAGGAGCACTTTTTACCGAGAGGTTGCTGTTGTTGTCCCCAAAGCAGGGCTCAGTCCTTGTCCTCCGAGCAGAGCATTGGAACAGATGGGAGAAATAATATTTATCATACAAGGGGAAATTCAGGAAGTGCTTGCAAAACCCGGTAACAATGATAGGGCACTCGGGACAGTAGATACAGAATAGTAGACATGCTAGCAGGAACAAGTGGCATTTGAGCTGAGCCTAGAGTAAAGAAGCAGTCTTATTTGTTACATGTTTATTTTAGTGCTTACTATGTAGCACATGCATTGTAATGGAACTCCTAAAAATGAAAGTATAAAACAGAAAGGAAAGAATCCTTTGTACTCCTGCCATTCAAAGATGATAAAAATTAAAATCTGGTTTGTATTCATTGAACTCTTGGCTTATTGGTTATATCTCCAGGAATTTCTTCCCTGTGTATACAAACATACTTTTAAAATAACAACTGGTAGATGATGATCCATGTACATCCAGAAGCCACCTTTCTTTTCCTTAGTGTTGTCTGAGTTTTTCCACATTGAGTTTTCTTTGACATTAAAGTGCTCAGCAGCTGTGTGATATTTCACTGTACAATTCTACAAAAGGTGTTCAACCTTGTCCTTGCCTGGCCGTGTGTTCTGCCTGCAATGGCCACCGATACGCACCTCTGTGGAGCCAGCGGCTCTGGGTCTTTTTTGTCACAAGGGACAGAAGGACAGCAGGAGCCTTGTGAAGTAGCAAAAAGGGAATTCTTAGCTGAGTACCAAGCCCAGGTACCAATGTGGATCAGCTGGGGAATAGACTGGATTGGAAGATTCAGGCCCCTGGGGTGGCTTCTCTCTGCAGCTGCTCTCTGCTGGCATCGGCTTCATTAGTCTTGGTGCCTTCTCTGCTGCCCTTCTGAGCCAGACAGTTTGGTGATGGTGGTTTTGGGGCGGGGCAGGCTCTCCTGTACCTCTCATCCTAAAATTGCCGCAGTCCTTGTGTCATCCTGGCTGTGAATATCAGCTTCGCATGCTTTCATTCCCTAGGAAGAAAAGTTGTGCCACTCCTGAGGTGCTGAGATCACCTAGGTGCACTTTGCACTCCCTGCCAGGGAAGGACTCCCCTCTAGTGCTGGGGTGAGCTTTGGGGTTCATTAGGGACACGTGTAGAAGGAATGCGGGGTGGAAATTGTGCCCAGACTACAGTCACCTTTCCAGACAAAAGTGAAAGGCACAATAAGGAAAGACAGCTTTGTGGGGGAGCAGACCGGCAGGGACCACGAGGCTGAAACACGAAGGAGAAGCCTCTTTGCCCACCTCTGAAGGGTGCCAGAGCCTGGGAAGTTCTCTGTCACATCAGCATTGATGACTGGACTCCTCATGCAGCGCTTCTGACCTGACATCCCTTGTCCGGCTGCCATAAGTCATTTTGTCGGGCTGCCATAAGTCATTTGTCACCTGTTCTGTATTGTCCCGGTGACACTGTCCTCTCCTACTCAGATGCACCTTCTGGATTGGTTTCAGGGGTAGAGTTAGCGCTTGCCAGGGCTGACTCCATAGCAGCACCCTGCCTCTCAGGGAAGGTTGAGATGGGCCAGAGTAGCTGGGGGAGCCCCTGGGTGGCCTGGGATGGGGCGGTGTCCCCACTGTCACCCGCCCTCTTTGCTCTGTTTGTCAGAAGCACTGAGTGAAGTTGATTCCCCTCGGCCCTAACCCACCCCCAGCGAACTAGAGGTATGTGAAACTGTCACTGTGTAGCCAGGGAAGAGACATAGCCACGCCTTGCCCATTTATCAAAGCTCCAATTAAAGGATTTCTTCCTAGCTTCCGGGGGAGCGCAGCGCAGAGGGCTGGGGACTGGGAAGTGGTGTTTGGAGCTGTGGGTGTTTTGCAGAGTTAATCCTTTATTTCTTAGTTCTGCCTTTTTCACCAGAGTTGGTTCCTGGATGTCAGGAGTCCTGTCCCAGACTTCTGTTGTATCTTATGGGTATTTTATAAAGAGCCCTTCTTTGCTTGATTAATAAAAATTGGAGGGCTGGGGATTTATCTCAGTGGTTTTGCGCCTGCTGCGCAAGCGCAAGGACCCAAGTTCGATCCCCGGTACTAAAAAATAAATCTTTTGTTCCTGAGGAAAGATGGTTACAGGGAGTATAGCTGGCAATTTGTGCTCAGCTGTGGAGGAAGATAACCAGTGATAACTGAAATAAGGTGGAATCCTGAGATACAAATCAGGAATTGGAAATAACTTGAGATCAGCACTTTTGTTTTTAAGATTTCAAAATCAAGAAGGCCCTAGGGCCTGAAGGTGATTTAACAAGTAGATATATGTCTCCTTGAGGGAAAAACGAGTAGTAATTGCTTCTAAAAGAGAGCATTTTTTTTTTGTTGTTACTGGGATCGAACTCGGGACCTTGTGCTTGTGAGGCAGGCTTCGGAACATCTGAGCTAAATCCCCAGCCCTAGTATATGTATTTTTATTTGTGAAATTAAGAGAGTAAAACTGATTTCACTTTTTTCTGTCTTGAATGTACAGCTCTGTAGGTTTAACATCCACTCACGTCTGTGTGACCGGCTTCACGGTCAGGATGTGAAAAACATTTACGTCCCCCGGAAAAGACTCCCTTTGTTGTCACCCTAACCGCTGCTAACCACTGACCTTTCCTCTGTCACTAAGTATAGTTTGTCTTTTCCAGAATGTCATGCCTTGAACCCGGGCCTCAGTAACCTTTTGAGACTGGCTTCTTGTATCCAGCAGAAAGTCTTTAGGGTTCTTCCAAGTTGTGTGCTTACAAAGTTGCTTCTGTTGCCGAGGCCTTGTCCCTCGCAGGGATGGGACGTGGGACATGGTGTTCGCCTGGTCACAGCTGGGCATTTCCCGTTTGGGGCCATCATGAGCAGAATGGCCGTCAGCATAGAGCTGCTGTGAACTTTCTCACACCAGTGTAGACGTGGACCTGGTTTTGACTTCTCATGGGTGAACACCCAGAAGTGGGATTTGCCAGCACTTTGATATTGTCAGTGCTTTTTTTAAAAAGCCACTTTAATTGGTATCAAGTGGTACCTTATGATTATATTTCTTTTTTAAACCAAAAAGTACAGAGGGAAACATTAAAAGGGACTTCGCCGGAGACAATTAGGTTCCTAGGCTGTGCAGCAGAGGCATAAGGAGCTCTTGGAGCTGCTCTGTTCCACAGGACGGGTTGGAAAGGCGATCGCTGCATGTGCAGAAGCCCAGGCCCACAGCGTGCAGCTCCGGCATGAGCAGGGAATGGGGCAGAGAATTCAGGCCTTGGGCTCAATTACCTCAGAGGCTGGTAGGCAATATAGATCTCATTTCCGGAGCTCTTTTGTTAATTTTCTACATAAGTGCACAGTGATAATAATAAAATTACAGAAGCAGTGGGGATGTGGAGGAAAGCACATACATAGTCATCAGAGTATGTGTTTGTTATCACTACACAACAAATGTAGTGGCTCCAAAAACAACAGTAAATACAGTCTTCTGCAGTCTCTGTGGGTCTGGACTTTGGGAGTGGCTTAAATGTTTGCAGTTCTAGGTCGGAGGTTTGCGCAGATTGGCTTCCAAGGAACCCATAAAACCCCCTGGGCAGCGTGCTTGAGTGTCCTCACAGCATGATGTCTGGCTTCTCCCAGAATGAGTGAATCCTGAGGAAAGCAGGGTGGAGACTGTCATTTCTATGAGCTAGGCTGGGAAGTCATACACTGTCACTTCCACAGTGTTTTTGCTCATAGGGGCCAGTCATGACTCAGTGACTTCCTAAAGGGTACCAGAACTGGAAACTCATTGGGTTCCATCTTGGAAGCTGGCTTCCAGTGGACCCGAGGGACCTGTGTTCAAGTCGCAGCTCTGCTGCTCAAAAGTTGTGTGGTCTAGAGATCATTTCATTTCTGAGTCTCAGTTTCTTTCTCCTTCCCTTCCCCTCCACCATCTCTGTCTATCTGTCTTTGTTAGGTACTGGGGAAGAAAATCGATTTTGCTGTATCTCTACCCCCACCCCCTTATTTTGAGATAGATTCTCATAAAGTGCCTGCCCAGATTGGACTTAATTTGCAAGCCCCCTGCCTAAGCCTCCCTAACTGCTGGAATTACAGGCATGTGCTACCACATCTGGCTCCTCCCATATGTTTTTAAAATCCAGACAATACCAGCCTAGTAATACCTACTGGGATATAAATCATGAATTTTATTTATTTTTTTATTTTAATTTTTTGGTATGGGGGATCGAACTCGGGACCTTGCACTTGGGAGGTGGGCGGTGGAACCACTGAGCTAAATCCCTGGTCCTAAATCATGACTTTTAAATGACTTGCTTATAAAAGTCCTTGTGGTCAGCATTTTGAAGATTTGGATTTTTCTTTTGAAAATTGAAAATAGTCTGTAACAAAGGACTCTGACAATTTATTAGAAAGCTTATAATTTGGTAGCAGTTATTTTCGTTATTGAGGACGCATAGACTTAACTGCAGAACGTGTAAACAGAGATAAACATGTTAAGGAATAACATTCTTTAGTAAGAAAGGTTGATTCTGGCTCCTTACACTTTTAGAATTTGTATGCGATTTTAATTTTTTTCTGTCCTGGAATGGGAGGAATCCAATCATCGTGAATTAGCAAAGACCACAGACCTCCGCTACCCGTTCTCAAATCTTGGCTTTTAGCAGTCTCAGATCAGACCTGAGTAGCAGTGGGAGGCCTGCCTGCTGGGCTTGCTGGAAGGGTTGAGGACTGTGGGTCAGGAGTCAGGAAGACCCCGGGCTGCATCCCTCCACTGTGTAGAGCTGTCAGAAAACGCTTGCCCCTAAAAGGAGTTTCAAATGCCTGAGTCAGCAGCCTTGGACTTTATTGGCATCATCAAGAGAGCTGACATGTTGGGAGTGACTGTTGTGTGCAATAATGTGACTGTATTGCTGTCACCGATCAGGAGGGCGCTGGAAGAATCCTGGCATCTTTGACCCGTTTCCTACCTCCTGTGCCTCCCCCTCCCCTGCCCACTTCGGCCCCAGGCTGTTAAGCTTCCTTCTCCACACCTGCCACTCCTCTGCTTTCCCGGGTCCTCCTGGCCCTGACAACCACCGAGGCTCAGGTCGGCCCTGGACTGCTAACCCATGTTTTCTCTGACTCCCCCACGGATTCTGTTTACCTGAGTGTTTTTCAATCCCTGGCTGAGTTCTAACTGCTTTACATCTACAAACGCAGGGAGCACAGCTCATCTGATTTGTATCCCCATTTTACAGAACGGGGCCTGTAAGCAAAGGTCACGCAGCTTATAATTGACAGAGCCGGGGGTGGAAGCTCAGGAAGTCTCTCCACCTAGTGAAAGCAACTTCTACTTTGTGTGTTGCACCTCCGCACTCCCCGTGGCTAGAAGAGTGCCTAGAATATGTAGGTGCTCAGTAAATACAAGAGGTGGTTCCAATATACAGTGAATGTTTAAAAAATTTACAGTAAAAGACATTGCCATTAGTCCTCCTCATAGCACTTCCCCTTGCTTTGAACACACAATTTTTTTTTTTTTTTGAGAGGTCTCACTATGTAGTTTGAACTCACAGTGTAGCCCAGGGTGACCTTAAACTCATGCAGTCCTCTTGCCTCAGCCTCCCAAGTGCTGGGATTACAGGCCTGTACCACCACACCCAGCTTGAACACACTTTTCCCATTGTTCTTGCCACTTTCTGAAGCAGTTCTGGAAGTCCTTCTCCGTTTGTTTATGAGCTGTGATAAAAAATATGGTGAACATGGCTGCCGAACGCCATCCAATAGAAAGACAGGCCCACCTTATTCACTGAATTTGGTACCATGTGACTTCTGGCTGTTCTCTAGAGTCAAAATGACCATGAAAGGTCAGTGTTTTGAATCAACTCGGGCAATCGAGGCAGCCATGAGAGCACAACTAAAGACACTTACGAAAGAGGACTGCAGAGCTGCTTCAGAAAGTGGCAAGAATGCTGGATGAGTGTGTTGGAAGCAAGAAGGGGTATTTTGAGGGAGATTAATGGCAATGAGTCTTACTGTAATAAATTTTAAAAAATTAATTACCATCTTTTTTGATCACACATTGTATCTGTTAAAGATTAACTGTCTTAAGTGATAAGCTTTGTCACAAATAATTCCCTTCCATTTCTCGGTAAAATGCAGTCTCGTGGCTTCCCACAGGATGTACAGGGCTGAGCTACTCCCCAAGCTTCTCCTCGGCCCGCCTGTGTCTGGGGGTTATTTACCACTTCTTTTGTGATTATGCTCTTAGTTTGCTACTTTAAAGAAGAGCTCATTTGATTAAAATTTTATACAAGGTATATACTTACATGCATTGAGAAAAATGTCATTTATGGTTTCTTTCACAGAGGACCAATACCAGTGGTTTTTATTTTCCCCTTTGAACTTTTCTCTATTTTCTAAAGTTCCCATAGTGAACTTTTATTGCTTATATAATTAAAAAACCATGTCACTTACGATGTGACAAGTAAACTATTTTTCAGAGATTCATGAAAAAGAAAATTTTTAAAACGTTCTTCCTCCCTGCAGATTACACCAAGCTTGCACACATGTTAACAATCATGTGTGACATACTCCTTGCTACGGAGCATGGCATTGCAGATGTATCCCTGCTGCACTATCAAAGCCATCTTCTCGGAGATCATTTTCTCCTTTCTAGTAGTATGTTCAGGGCACATAACAAATGAACATAGATGTGCAGGATGCTTGGGTGAGAGGTGATTTTTAGGGGGGAAGATGGTTATCTCAAGGAATTTATTTGTGGTTTGGAAGTTGAAAGACCTGAGATTTGTTGGGATGCTTTGATTTTGGAGGTAGAAGCATCAGACCAGACCCTGTGTACCATTTCAGAATAGTAACCCCAAAGGCACATAAGTACACCTCAGAGTGTGTATGAGGTTCAGAGTTGGTGGGAGAGCTGGGGGCAGGGTGCTGGGATGGGGAACAGCCACTTCTCTGAGGTTAACAGAGTCAGCTAGAACTTTGGAGAAGCAGAAACTGTCCTAGTGGTGTGATTCCATGCTGGGCTAGAGGTAAGACAGTTCTGGGAGGTGCACAGTGGCTTGGTGTCCTAGGGCCCCCCTCCGTCTTAGCTATTTTTCCTCTCATTGCTGAGATAAAAATACCTGACACCCAAAGTTAAAGGGGGAAAGGTTTATTTTAGCTCACAGATTGTAGAGGTTTCAGTTCATAATTGGCTGGCTCCGAGGCAGGGTGGCATCGCAGAGGAGAAACAGTTCATGGTAGACAGAAGGCAGCAAAGCAACAAGGGAACCATAGCTCTTTCTATCCCTTATATTTTATCCAGGCTACTTAGGGCAGGTAGTGCTCACACCCTTAATCTTAGTGCTCTGGAGCCTAGCTTTGCACCATGAATCAGTCCCAGCGTCACACACTCTAGATCCAGCCACCCTGAAAAGCCCCACCTATGACTGCATGGGGTGTTGGGAGGACGTCTAGACACAGCCATAACACCCCCATGCTGTTGAGAGCATAACCTGCCTTTTCATCTGAAGGGTGGGACAGGAAGGGTGTCACTGTAGTTCATCATCCACTCGCCTTGCCTGGCATGGTTAAGAGCCAGCAAGGTCTGTTGATTCTAGAGATTGAGAAGCAGAGCAAGAAGAGTCATCTTCAAGACGATTCTAGGGGAAACCTCCAAACCTGTCAAAACTCACTTCCTAAAAATTGCCTGAACTGGGCCGAGGATTTAGCTCAGTGGTGGCGCCGCCTGCCTCGCAAGTGCAAGGACCCGAGTTTGATCCCAGGTACCAAAAAAAAAAATTACCTGAACATCCACGCAGGAACTAGAGCATGCAGGAAACTCCTGCCAGCTTATCTCTGGAGTTGGGATTCTTCATGGGATGCTATCCCGGCTGCCACTTTTGTGCCAGTACTATGCTAGACATTGCGCTTGGCACTTGGCGTATATTTTTCCTTGGTCATATATTCAATGAGGATGGTATTATCTTCCTTTTTCACAAGAGAAACAGACTCCTGGGAGCATGCTGAAGGTCATACACTTTGTTTGCACGGCTCCATCTGGGGCTTCTCATCCCGCTGTACCAGAGGTGCCTCACGAGGGAGAAGTGAGGTGAATCCTGCGCAGATTTCCTCTTGATTGAAAATTGCATTGTCTTGTTCATCTGGATTTTAAAAATTACTTTTGGTTTTTCAAAATAGAGTCATTAAAATGATTATCTGTTCATTACTGAGGTTTCCATGCCCCCTTCAGTCTCACACCCAGGCCAAGTGCCTCACCTGCGTCACCCTGGCTTCTGGTAGTGAGTAGCCGTAGAGTCACAAGCTTGAAACTCATCAGCCACCAGATCATTTCCCCATCGTTTTTAGCACTGTAGTACTTTTACTTTCCCCTTTCAGGGCATTTTTGGGGATGAGTGTGGTCTTGTGGCTTAGTGTCACTTTTCAGGGTGCTCCTGTGATATACAGTACAGTTCTTGGTACCTTTGTTATGTACAGTGTTTTAGCTTTGGGAAACTGACACCTAGCCCTGTGGAAGCCTGTGAGACCCACTGTGACCCGGAAGCCTTGTGTTTTGTAGTGCAGTGACAGTGGTCAGGGCTGGGGCCTGAGTGGTAGTGGGAGCAGAAGGTATCCTCCCGAAAGAGTTAAAGATACCATATTACAATGATCCATGCATGCCCATGTTTCTAGCAGCACAGCTCATAACAGCTAAATCTTGGAAGCAGCCTATATGTCCACCATCAGATGAATGGATAAAGAAAAAGTGCCATTTATATACAATGGAGTACTACTCTGCCATAAAGAAAGATAGATACACTTGAGTCATTTGTAGGAAAATGGACGCATATTGAGACCATAATGCTAAATGAAATAAATCTGACACAGCTTAAATATTGCATGGCATCTCTTAAATGAGAAACCCAAAATATAAGGGAAGAGCAAAATAAAAGATAGAGAATAGAAAATAGGGAGATCTTTTGCAGAAGGGAAGGGGACCAAGGGATGAAGGGAGGGACAGAGCAGGGGAAAGGGATGAAAAAATATTCAGATGTATTATGTACATATGCCAACTCCACACGAGGAATATAATCATTATGTACTGCAAATATGTACTAAAAAAATAAATAAAAATTGAAGTTGCATGGTGCAGGGACCATGAATGCAGTCTTCTCTGGCAGGTGTGTGTTGTAGGCTATGGATTAGTTGCTGTCTGCTTTGCCCACTGTGTTGCTGCAAGATAACCTAGGTAGAGCAGCTGTCCTAGATAGATCCAGGAATGGCCTAGTATGTTTCACATGTGAATTGGCTGTTTCACCGAGACTCATTTTTTTAAAGAAATAATGTTTAATAAACAAAATGAAATGTTTTCAAAAAGTGAAGAGTGGAATCAGGCAAACATACCCATAGGTCCTTTTTTTTTTTTTTTTTTTTTTTTTTTGGTACTGGTTATCGAACTCCAGACTTTGCGCTTGCAAGGCAGGCGCCGGAACCACTGAGCTAAATCCCCAGCCCCACAGATACTTTGTTAACTACCATGACTCTACACATAGATTGCTTTCTTCTTCATATTTACCTTATTTAGCTTTCTTTCATGTCTTTAACTAAAAATAGATTTGATTTTTAGAGTAACTTTGGGTTCATGGCAAATGGAGCAGAAGGTAGTTACCATATGTCCTCCACCTACATCCTGCACTTCCCTTAACTTTTAAACTTTTTGCAGTGTCTCTTCTTCACATGTATCCTATCTTCTACATGTGCTTTGTGGATTTCTTTCCCTCCTATAATCTTCCCTCAGATCCTTAAGTCACCATGATTAAGGTCAGAGGTCTCCTACGGTCATTTCCTGTTGAACTTTCCTCAGAGGAATGTGCTCTGTTCACAGGACAGGGAGGGGTCCCAGATGACTTGCTTTCTGAATGTTTATCACGTGGAGATTCCCCAGAGTGAGCTTAGAAGAATTGGGGGCCTGCAGGGTCTCTGCCCTCCTGTGCCTTTCTTTTAGCACTTGGCGGTTTGCAAAATGGTGTTTGGGGGAGGGGCTTGGGATTCCCTTGGTGCTCAAGCCATTCAGCTTTCCTGATGAAATAGTGTCTTCGTTACTTTGCTGAGACAAAATACCCAACACCCACAAGTTCAGGGAGGAAAGGCTTCTTTAGCTCACAGTGTAGAGGTTTCAGTCCATCATCGGCTGGCTCCAGGGCAGGGTGGCTTGGCAGACAGGCACTGCAGAGGAGAAACAGTCCATGGCAGGCAAAACAGATAGGCAAGAAGCAAGGGACAAGCACAGCTAAGTCCTTGTATCTGGTGCAGGCTATTAAGGCATCCTTAATCCTAGTGTCCTTGATCCTAGCACTGCACCATCAGTCAGTCACAGCATCGCACACTCTAGATCCAGCCTCTGAAAAAGCCCCACCCATGACCACCCCAAGGCTTTGGGAAGACATCTAGACACAGCTGTAACAATTAGCAAATAGAACTGTAGCAGGGGTGTTTCTAGAAAAAATCGGTGTAAATCAGAGGACTACTTGTGGCACTTCAGACTCCTGCGGACTTTGCTGGCTGTTGAGCTTGCGCATAGCACTGTTGGCAGGCGAGAATTGACGATGTTGCCTTCCCGGAAATGTGTGGAAGTATCTTGTGCAGCTAAGGACTCTGGCCTGAGTTGGACACTTCTGTGTACCACTGCCTAGCAAAGGGTATGGCCCATAGTAGATGCTCATTAAATCTCAGGGGAGTGAATGAAGGTGGGGCACCTTCTTGGAGTTTCTAGTAAAAATACCTTTCAAACCTGAGCTGACCTCATGGCTCTTTGGCTTCTGGTCTGTAAAATCCTTGGATTTAGAGCCACAAATTGATGGCAGGGCTAAATTTATTCATGATCCTAGCCCTTGGGGGGGCTCATTTTCTCCATTCTTTTTTTTTTTTTTTTTTGGTGCCGGAGATTGAACTCGGGCCCTTGTGCTTGCGTAGCAGGCGACGAAACCACTGAGCTAAATCCTGGGTCCTTTTTTCTCCATTCTTTAGCTTCTAGTTTCTCTCTCTTATGTATATGCCAGGTGGCAAAGGCAAAAGTGCTTTAACAACCTTCCTGGACGTGAGCTATAAGATCTTAAAAACAAATGCCAATTTAGAGAGGGGGGGAAAATGCTTATTTGGTTCTATGATATCATGCATTATTGGCCTATACACCAAACTTAGTGTGACCTTTTCAAACAGCCCATGATTACCCCGTCTTTAGCACAGTTCTGAGTAAATTGCCAGATGGCCTGGCTACTTTTATGAGTCATGCTCCTTAGGGTGGCCTTAGTGCTGGGGACAATGGGGACAATGTACCTTGTAGCCTTGAAGGTTGTTGGAGACCAGCAGGGCGGAGAGGCTGTGCTGTTTGGCCTCCAGTACTATTTGTTGATTCGCTGGGCGTTGGGGTTGCATTTCAGGAGGGTGGCATTTGTTTGAGCTACCGGGGGTGGACTGAACATCTGGATTCTGTTTACCTGACAGCCATTGGGCAGCATTTCAGGGGCTTCTCCTTTGGAGGATGTGGGAAGAGGCACTTTTGGTCTGGGCTTGGAGAGTTGGGGCTTCTGGGTGCCCTTGCTGGATCTGTGCACAGGCAGAAAGCTTCTCATTCTTCCTCGTGGAATCCCTTGGCTTAAGACTCTTTTGATTTGTATTTGATTAAACAACAAAGTGACACATCTGTGGCCTTCACTTTGTTTGCATATTTACCTACTGCTGCGAATCCAATGGAAGCATTATTAGTCTTTTGGAGAGCTTAGATTTTTGTTTAATGTAAAACAAGCTCCTGTGCATAATTGTTTTAAGAATTATGTCATGGTCCTCATTGCTGTGGCTTTTGCTCCCTCCTCTGTGCCCTAATATGCGCATTTGTGGAAGGACCTCAGGGTTGGAGCCAAGATTAGGGGCTTAAGAGGGTGTCAGAACTGCCCAAGGTTGGTGTCATTCATCTTGAAAATACTAGAAGTTTGGTTTACTTTAAGATGTGAATGTATGAGTTTTTTTTTTTCCTTTTGGTACCAGGGATTGAACTTGGGACCTTGCGCTTGCAAAGCAGGCAGCAGAACCACTGAGCTAAATCCCCGGCTGTGTGAGTCTATTTTTAAACTTGTCTTTTAAAAACATTTAACCTGGGCATGGTGGTTCACTCCTGTAATCCCAAGACTTGGGAGACTGAGGCAGGAGGATCTCCATGAGTTTGAGGTCAGATTGGGCCACCTAGTGGGCTCAAGAAGGCCAGCCTGGAATACATAGCAAGACTCTGTCTCAAAAAAACCAAAACAAAATAAAATTAAAATTGTGCTGTAATTTGGTATATTATATTCATGTTAAAGCAAATGAAAATTTTTTTGTTGTTATTGTCCTGAGAAAAAAATGCCCGTGTTTGCATTGCTTGGGAAAAAGGCTTGTTAAGCAAATAGTGAAAGTCAGATTACATGGGGAAAGTTCATGTGAGAGAGTAGACTTCTCCAGTCTCCAACATTTTAGATCATTAAAATTCTCACCCACAAAAGCAGGTCCCTCAGAACCCGAAGCGATGATCTCCCATCGTTTCCAAAACGTCCCTCTAACAGCAAGTCACACGTCGACATCTCACATACACAGCAGCGCACCTGGTCTGTGTTGAGCTTTTCTTCATGTTAGCATGCTCTGGACATTGTTCTAGGTTGTGCATACAGACTTGCTGCCTCCTCTTTCTTGCCACATAAAAAGAGGGGCCATAGGCTGGGGATTTAGCTCAGTGGTTCCACCGCCTGCCCTGCAAGCACAAGGACCCGAGTTCGATCCCCAGTACAAAAAAAAAAAAAAAAAGAGGGGCCTCGTTAATTATCTGTAAAGTTTTCTTATCGATAGACATTTGGGTTATTTTGAGTATAAACAAAGCTGCAGTAAATATCATCGGAAACTCTCTTTGTGACATTTACATTCCTGGGAGTGGGATCTGTAATCAAAGAGTCGATTGGTTTTTATACAGATATTGCTGTATTCTCTAAGAGTTTATACTTCCTTGTTCATGTGCTTTACAAACTTATGTAGTGCTAACTTTGTGCTAGGAAATCTTTCATAGGTTTTACAGATAACTAATTTGTTAAATCTTCAGAGCAATCATTTTTTTTTTGGTACTGGGGATCAAACTCTGGTCCTTGGTGCTTGCGCAGCAGGCGGCAAAACCACTGAGCTAAATCCCCGGCCCTTTCAGAGCAATCTTTAAAGGAGAGATATCATCATTACAGTTTTTGTTGATGAGGAAACTGAGGCAGGAGAGATGAAGTAGCTCCCCCGAGGTCTGTATGAACGCAGGCAGGATGGCTCCACTGTGGGCTCTTTGGACTGTACCTGCTTGTCACGCACGCTAGCCTGTGTGCCCTGCACTTGGACCCATAATGACATCAGTCATCTTCAGCTTCCCTACCCTCACACATCGGATGCCAGTTTTTCTTAGTTGTCATTTTTCATAATGCTAATTGAGGTTGGACACATTTGCAGGTGTTCACAAGCCATTTGTCTTTCCTTGTGTATTCCCGCCCTGCCTTTGTCCATTTTTCTTTTATATCATGTATTTTTGTGTGTCTGTGTGTGCTAATTTGTAGGAGTTCCTTTGTGTGTGAAGGAAGTTAGCCTTCTGTTGTATGTATTTCAACCACCTTTGTCTACATACTAGTGTGATGCTTGGCGTTCTTTATTGTCTTTTCCTTTATGGTGTCTAGATTTAAGTCACGTTTAAAGACATCTTCTGCAGTTTGAGAGAGCATTAAAAATCTCATATTTTCTTCTAAAACTTTATGGTTTATGGTTTAAAATTTATGTTGGTTCCAAGAGCAGCATGATCTTTATTTTTTCCAATCATGACCAGTGGAGATGATGTACAGCTTTGCACGAATAAAATCCCCGCCAGCCGATTAGGATGTGGGGTCATGCTATTGCAATGGGCTCTGCTGCAGCGACTGACCTCGGAGCCGTGTCATGAGCCACGACGTGCACGTTATGTCCCATGACTAATTTTGCTTCGTTGCCCAATTTTGTTTTCCCTAGAGTCAGTATTTGTCTTGCTTTCCAGTTGCTTCATTTTCCAAGCACGTACCTCATTCATTCGAAAGCTCTCACCTGAAGTCTAAGCCCCCCTTTGTCTATTCAGATCCATCGAATCTTCCATCCTCCAATTTGCCCCCTGGGAGCGCTGGTCCCAGAGGTGCTCTGAGCTTTTCCAGACGGGCGGGATTTCTCGAAGGCCTGGGATCTCCCAGACTTTACCCTAGGGACCTGCTCTGTTCCTGGGATCCATCTCCTGGAGACTAGACTGTCTTTGGGTATCCACATTTTCTCCCTCGTAGGGTGGAGCACCTCCCTTGCAGGGTGCAGTGCCAAATACCGTGACCTCCTGGGGGTGAGACGCCATGGGCTGTGTAGAGGACCTGGAAACAGGATGAGGAGCTACCAGGCTGCTGAAGAGGTGGTCGATGTCTGGGTCCCCGAACTTCCTGCCAGATTAGCTCTCAAAACCACCTGCCCCAGGCGATTCTGACCCTGTCTTCAGTTTACTCAGGGTTGGAGTATACATCCTTGGGACTGCGTGGTGGTGTTCACTACACAGCCAGTTAGCGCTGGGTGATTATATTTTCTTTAAAGCCTTGTTTTTCCCGGAAGTAACTTAGTTTTCAAAGTTTGCTTGATGCTGTGTTTCGGATAGGCGTCCTTCAAAAGGCCCATGTGTTAAAGGCTTGGTCCCCAAGGTGACACTGTTTGCAGGTGGTGGGGCCTTTAGGAGGTGGAACCTTCCTGAGGGTCCTGGGTCACTAGGGACCGCTCTTAATGCAGGGGACTGTAAGACCCTGATCTCAGTCTATTTTCTGGCTCAGGATGTAAGTGGTTTTCTCCACTTACCAGAGACACAAAGCAATGCAGCCACCTGAGCTTGGTCCTAAACTCCAGAACCATGAGCTAAATAGACCTCTTCTCTTTGTAAGTTAATTGCCTCAAGTATTTCATTATAGTAAGGGGAAGCTGACTTGATTTTTCTGTGTACCTGTTGCTAATTTCTTTTTCCAAATAAGTTTGAAAAGCTTCTCAGTTTTCTTTCGACTAGTTTTTACTGAATCATAAGCCACCTGTAACTGTGCAGCACCCCCAGTGTCTTCCCCTAGGGCTCCACTTTCTGCGGCATCTTTGTCTTCCAGCTCCTGTCTGTATGGCCATCATTCAGGGACTTTCCTTTGCTCTTCCTCTTCCTTGAACCTGCTTTTTTCTGGATTCAGATCATCAAATTTTTGTTTTGACGGAACACATGTACCCATAGCGTCCTCAGAAAGGCTGGGAGGGAGCCACATTTCTTTTGAATCTTTATGTGTAAGGATATCTATAATGTATGCTTCGATATATGTGATAGTTTTACCATATGCAGAATTAGAAATAGAAACAATTATCCTTGGAATTCCATGACATTTCTCCGTTGCCTTCGAACATGCTTCATGTGTGATTCTCCTTACTCTCTTTGGGACATTTTAGAATCTTCATTTAATCTCTCATGTTTTAAAGTTTCCCAGATTCAATCATATACCTCAGCGGGGGTCCTTTTAAAATTATATATTTGGGGGATTTGCTTTTTCCTTTTAGTCTGGAGACCCTTGTCAGTCTGAGACATTTCTTGAATTTTTAAAAAATAGCACTATTTGAGTTTTAGGCTGTCTGGGAAATTCTCTACATTTCTGCTTTTGAAACTTTTCATCTACTTATATTTTGCTCTACTTCCTATGAAAGTTCTTCAAATTAACCTTTCAACTAACTATATAAATAAAGATTTCATTTATCCATATTGCTAATTTCCAACAGCTACTTGATCTTTTCTCATAACATCTCTTCCTGTATTTTGGAAGAAGAAATACTCTCTGGGATAGTCTGAATTTTTTAAATTCCCCTCTGCACTCTAGAATGTCTGTGTTTTTAGAAGGCTTTTTGCCTCCTCCTGCCTGGTATTGCTTCTAAATCTGATCTTCAGGCTTTCCTTACACATTTCCTGATCCATGGCCATTAAGAGCAGATATGAAGAGTAAGATACTAAAATCAGATTTGAACCTTTATGCATGTGACTGGGGCTTCTCTGTTGTGATTTTTCTTTTTCTTGTTTGTTTTGTTTTTGAGACAGGGTCTCACTATATAGTTGAGGCTGGCCTTAAACTCACTATGTAACCTGGGCTGGCCTTGAACTCATGGGCTCGTGCCTCATCCTCGCTAATGCTGAGATTACAGGCAAGCACCACCACGCCCGGCTGTTGTGATTTTTCTTTCAAGTGATAAAGCAGCAACTATTTTTTTTGTTTGTTTGTTTCTGTCAGCGGAAACCCTCAAACATCAGCACTGTGTATTCATTGAGATTCTCCAAGAATAATTCCCGCAGCCTGCCTCGGAGCAGCCTAGAGAAGCTGAGCATCCTGGAAGCAGCTAAAGGAGGGGGGGACTGCAGGCCCGTGGTATAGTGAGTGGACTCGTCCTTAGTTCCCACCATGTTTTGACTCATTTTCAGCTCTGAATCACGCCCTCTTTCTTATTGTGCCGGTGCGTGTGAGATTCCGAACTCTCTGGCTTGATTGCTGTGGGTAATAAGCCTCTTTTCTCTTTGCATACTGCCTTGTGCCCTGTCCCTCTGTCCCTCGCCTTTAGCGTGCCGCTCTAGGACTTGGGGAGGACTGGCCTTTGGTTGGAGGCCCTCTGAGCATCCCTTAGAATACGGATCAGCACTTACTTCTCCCTGCCTTCCATCAGCCAAGGGTCAGTGGGCTGCCTTGTCTGCTGTTCTTTGTCCTTAAAAAAATGGCCACTGTCATTTTAGCAGTAGCTTGGGTGGGAGAGGTGATAACTGGCATGAGTTGCATCTGTCACATTCATGGAAGTTCATTTTATTTTACCAAGATTTGAAAATTTTCTATGAAGGCGGTAATAATAGCAGACCTAAACTATTTAAAGATTATGCAAAATTTTCAGGTATTTATAGATTAGGAGAACTTATAGGATGTGCTTAAGTCCCCTCTCCCTTCCATGAGGCGGCCTTTGAAGTAGCATGTCACTGTGACTGACATGTTTGGGTTTGCCATTCACATGTACTTGTGCCCCTGCGGGAGTCTGCACGTGTACTTGTTCACATTTTTTTTGTCTCCTCCCTATCATACAGAAAATCAAATTCAGCGCAAGAGGGGTTGTTTTTTGGTGAGTCTCTTCACTACAGCTGTTTTCAGTCTCTCGGTGGGTGTTTGCCAGCGTCGCATCACTGTAGTGGTTTTCTTCTGGATGGAACAAAGAAAAGATGTCCCTGTCAACTCAGGCTGTGGAAATCCTGCCTGGGCTTTCCTGAGCCCCAGCAGGGGTCCTCGGCAGAGCCGGGTGTGGCTGCTGACTTAATTTGTGCTACCCAGGGAGGGCTTGGTGACTGGGACACTGAAGTGGCTGGAAGGAAGGAGAAAGCAGGAGGATGAACAAGCTTCTGAGACAGGGTATTTTAGGAAGTTGGCGTGGCTGACAGGGCTGGTCTCAGGGCTGTGGGGCATTTTCATGGCCAGCTGGGGTTCTGGGGTCCTGACCCCCTCTAAATTTCCCTGTGACTTCCCCTTCCCGAGGGTTTTAGCCAAAATAAAATATTACAGAGCTGCCTGTAGCATAGCGCCCTGAAAAGACCCACAAAACTAACAGCTCCTGAATGCCCGGCATAAAGGAACAGAGAACAGTTACCTGTCGGCCCTCGGCCCTTACCTGCCCCCTTCCTCTTTCTTTTAAGCCGGGGGTGATGTGATGGTTTCCTTGTCTTTAGTTTTTTTGAAAGTGGAGGTGGAAAAGCTGGAGAGAGAAGGAAGCGAGCGCATTACCAGCTTTTCCATCGCAGTGCTGACTTCCGCATTTCTTTGTACAGCATTTTGCCAGGCCCTCCATGGATTTAAACAAAACACAGTCTTTCTCCTTGAACATCTGTGCAGATCAGATGGGGCGGGGGTCCCGAGCCCGGTGAAAGGGTGGGATAATTTAGCACATTTCTGAAAGCTGGGATGAGAGCTGACAGATCCACACCATTGTACGGCACTGGCAGCAACCCAGCCGCAAAGGCAGACTGAGAAATTGTGCCAAAAAGATGCATTCACAGTGCCGCATAATCACATTTTGAAAAATGTGCAGTAGATAAGTGGGGAAATGTGCATTCTGGTTGCTTCATAAATAAAAGTAGTTAAGCATGTGTGCTAGTCTCACATTTTTAGGTCTGGTGTTGGATTTGTGCATGACAAAAAAAAAAAAGCAGACCCTAATTTGCTTAGTCGGCCAGGCATTCTCCAATTCTGCGTCATTTCATCGAGGTGCAGTCTTCTGCAGAGCTTTTAGCCAGGAAATCTCAGGTTTAATTAGGTCATTTGTTCTGGAGAGTTCTGTTCCTGCAAGCAGGGGAGGAATTTTTATGGGCAGTTGGCATACATAAAAAGTCAACAGCAAATTGTTCCTTCATTCACTTAAATTTCTGGCAGTACTTATGAGAATTCCTGAGGAAGGATTTTGTGTTTTTCAGGATATTGGTCAACCTGGGTAGAAATTCTGCAGGTTTCGGTTTTCATTTACTCCAGGTTTTTGCTTCTCAACCTGGATCTTTTGAATCCTAAGGGGTTTTGCGACCCTGGAATGCAAGCCTGTGAGGTATTTTTAGGATTTCAGAAGGCGGAGGTGGAGTCCTGCAGTCCTGGGGGTGGGGAAGACTGTCACAGTAAGTCGCTGCCAATTAAGGAAAGCAGGGAAGCATTGTTTGGTTTTCCCCATTTTCCTTACTTTGCTATGGTACAACTCAGTCTCTGCTACTAGGACTTGCCTTTCGTAGACAGGAGCTCAGGCTGGTTGTTTCTTTTCTTTTTTTTTTTGATACTGGAGATTGAACTTGGGTCCTTGCGCTTGCGGGACAGGTGGCAGAACCACTGAGCTAAATCCCCGGCCTCAGATTGGTGTTTCTTAACTGTAGCCTGGATGGATTGTTCTTGTGCACAGGGGTTTGGGATTGGGCCCAGGTTGGGAACTGGTGACAGGGACTCTCACCTAAATACCATAAAGCATCAGTAACCACAATAGTCCTGAATAAAGTATAGCTGGGTCTGCATACTGCTGTGTTCACTTCCCCAGCAAATTGCATGTGACATTGGGCAGTGCTGATGGGGACTGTCCTCATCCCTATTCACAGCAACTTTTGCACAGCCTGAGGGCTCCATTGCAGTTTGTGACCTTAGATTGGAGAATGATGACAGGGACCCCAATCCAGACATGATCAAGGATTCAGTGACTGTGTAGAATCCCTGGAGTTCCAGCTTGCTCCTTTCCTTCCATCTCCAGTATGGAGTTTCATATATGAAATAGCACAGAGAAAAGACTGGAAGGAAGTTGACCAAGATGTGAGAGAAAAGACTGGAGGGAAGTTGACCAATATGTTCACAATTTGATTCATACACTTGCAAACCAAATTAGATTTAGCAGTGCTTAGCAGTGATGGCCTGTCAGCTTAATTTTGCAAATGATCAGTAATGAGCCTGGTGCTGTGTTTTAAAAATGGAATAATAATAGATATAGATATAGATCCATCTCTGTTTATCTCTTCATCCATACATAGGTGTGTTTTTGGAGTATTTTCAAAGGCTGGTGACGTGGAGCGCTTGCTGACAAAGTGCACGCGTGTCCTTGTGTAAGTAGGAGTCAGGAGTTCTGAACTGCTTGTGAGGTGTGGTGAGATTGGTGTGAGTTTCAAGAACCCTGGAGCAGCTGCTCAGAATTTGTGCTTATGAGTGTGTGAAAGTTTCATATTTCTTCCTTTGTGCAGATTCCAAATGTTGTTGGAAGGCTTGTAAGTAAATAAAATAACCCATTGACAGAACTGACAAAAACTGAGGGATTTGGGGGAGGGCCCAGTAAGTCATTGTACACAGGGCTGTATTGTTAGCTTTGGCCAAGACAATTCTTGGAGAGGCTGTGTGTGAAATGCTAGGACAAAGGCTCACTTTTATGGGGTGCTTGAACTGTCCCCCTTGTCTGCTTCTCTCAAGATGCTTTGTTCCCTGTTTGAATGATAATAAGCAACACTGTTCTAGCACACACTATACATAGGGCAGGCATGTTTAAGAGCTTTACGTATATTAATTTGTTTTCTCAAAGAAAAATGCTGAGAGACCCATATTCCTATATATGAGGAAACGGGAGCACAGGGAGGTAAAGGAACATGCCCCAAGCCACATGGCTGCTAACTGGTGGAGCCATGATTTGAAGGCAGTCTGACTCCTGGATTTGCACCCTCCGTGTCTACTATCAACATGCCTTGACTTTGACCCACACCATGGGTTCAGGTTCAAGTGAGGTGGATTTACTTCACTCCGAGGTGGACTTCAGGAACCAGCTGCTGTTTATTGCGGCATCTGGTCTGTTGGCCACTCAGAAACAGGAGGTGGAAGACACACACTCTGTCTTCTTAGAGGCAGAGAGATGAGCAATGTTCTTAGGAAAATGTGCATAATCCAAGACTCAGTTCCTGTAAGGAACCCAGCTCTCTGGAGCTCAGTGCGGGTTTGTGGTGGGAGAGGGCTAAGTTGGCCATCTTAAACGAGAGAATGTTTACATCAGCCAAACCAAAGCAAATCCAACCTTCTGCAGATGTGCTTTACTTATTTATTTATTGAGACAGGGTCTCACGATGTAGCCCAGGCTGCCTTGAACTCATGTCAATCCTCCTGCCTCCACCTCCTGAGTGCTGGGATTACAGGCATCCACCACCACACCTAGCTGCAAATTTGCCTTCTGCCCTGGATCTTTAATCGAGTATTTATGGGTCTGTCTGTAACGCCCGAGCCTCATTCTCTTCTCTGCCCGAGACTTGGTCCTGAGAGTCACTTCTCTACTTTCTCTTTTTTTCTGTTTTTGCTTTTTTGAAAAAGAATAAAATTAATTGTGGTAAAAACCAGATAATATAAAACGTACCTTCTTAACCATTTTTAAGCGTTCAGTTTGGTGGTGGTAGCTGGAACCCCATCGCTGCACGACAGATCTCTAGATCTTTCTTACCTCCTAAATTGAAGCTCCGAACCCCGCTCCCCATCTGTATCCCCTCCGCCCTTGGCGGTCACCATCTACTATCGGGTTCCAGACTTGGACCACTTTAGATCCTTATGTCAGTGGACTCAAACAGTATCTCTCCTTTTGTGTTTGTCTTATTTCCCTTAGCATAATATCTTAAAGATTCATCCATGTCGTAGTGTGATAGGATTTCCCTCCCTTGAAGGCTGGCTGTGGGACACATTGTGCTCAGCCGGTGCTGGCAATGAGGGGTGTCCCTGCCTGTGCCCCTCCATGAGTACTGCAGGGAGCTTGGTGAGCAGCCCCTGCTGTCGGCTCTTCAGGATGTCTGTCATTAAGCTGAATGAAGTATGTCCCTTTTTTTTGGTACCAGGAATTGAACTCGGGTCCTTGCACTTGTGCAGCAGGCAGCAAAACCACTGAGCTAAATCCCTGGCAGTGTGTCCCGTTTTAAAAAGCAATAGGAAACTAAAAGTTCTTTCCCAAACCTTCCTCTGCATTGACGTACTTCCCAACTCAGATGGATCCCTTGAAACATGCGTCCTCTTTCGTTGGCTGCTCAGCTTCCTCCTCTGATGTCAGTTTTCCGTGGGCTCCTGAAGCTTCTCATGGCCCCGTCCCGCTGCAGTGCCGTGCTGGCGGTGGTTGCACTAACACACACAAATTTTTTAAAAGTGATTTAAGAGTAATGTGTGCTCAAACAGAAGCAATCTGACAGAAGATAAAGTAGATAAAACTCGTGAAGACGTAGGCAGGGCAAAGGACTTTCTGAACAGAACCCCAGTTGCACAAGAAATAGCATCAAGGATCAACAGATGGGATCACATCAAACAAAAAAGCTTCTGCAAAGCAGAGGAAACCACTGACAGTGAAGAGAGACAGCAGAGTGGAGAGAATGGGGGAAAATTGGCTAGCTGCTTCTGACAGAGGACTAATATCTAGACTTTACAGAGAACTAAAAAAAAAAAAAAACAGAACCCCCCCAAATAAAAGACCCAGTCATATAATGGGCGACTCAAACGAATAGACACTTCACAGAAATACAAATGGCCAATAAATACATGAAGAAATGCTCAACATTGCAGGCCCTCAGAGGAATGGAAGTTAAAACAACACTGCGATTCCATCTTACTCCAGAAAGAATGGCCACCATCAGGAAATCAGACAATAAGGAATGCTGGGGAGGCTCGGAGGAGGGTGCTTTTGCATTGCTGGTGGGAACACTGCTAGTTGTAACCTGTACAACCACTATGGAAATCGGCATGGAGAGTCTTCACAAAACTAAAACTAGAAATTCCACTTGTATTTTCCCGAATGAGTGAAAGACATCATTATTACAGAGATACATGCATACCAATGTTTATAGCAGCATAATACCCAAATCTCGGAAGCACCCTATATGTCCAACAGATGAATGGAAGAAAGAAAGTGTAAAAAAAAAATTTTTTTTTGGTACCAGGGATCGAACTTGGGTCCTTGGACTTGCAGAGTAGGCAGCAGAAACACTGAGCCAAATCGCCAGCCTGAAAGTGTAAAATTTATATGCAGTGCAGTACTACTGTGCCATAAAGAAGGATAAACTTGAGGCATTTGTAGGAAAATGGATGCACCCTGAGACCATAATGTTGAATGAAATAAATCAAACACACAAGCTTAAATATCACATAACTTATAGGAGAAACCCAATTTATAAATACTTTGAAAAACAAAGTAAAATATAGACAATAGGAAACATGAAGATAGATGTAAAGTACTGCAAACATGCACTACTAAAAAATAAATAATAAAATGAACTCCACAAAAAGTAATGGATCCTCAGTGTAGGAAATGAAAATAAAAAGTCAGAAAGTAAGACATCTCTAGCCTTCCCCTCTCCCCCAAAGACAGCTAACCACTATTAACTGCTTGGTGTATATTCTGTCTAGTACCTCTCCATCTAGTCTTTCTTAAAAGACCGCCACATCACACTGCATATAGGATTTGTAGCTTGTGTTAACATTTTCCTTGTCTTATTTTATTTGTTGAGGAGCCTTGCTCTGTTGAGGCAGATCCTGAACTTGTAGGCTCCAGTGATTCTCCTGCCTCAGCCTCTCAGGTAGCTGGAACCACAGTCACGCACTACCATGCACAGCTTAACTTTTTGTGGTACTGGGAATCAAACTCAAGACCTTGCGCTTGCAAGGCAGGCGCAGTGCCACTGAGCTAAATCCCCAGCCTCCCAGCTTAACTTTTTATATAAAAGCAACACATGTACATACTTTAAAGAATGTTAATATTTACTGTGCAAAATCAGCCAGGAGTGGTGGTGCACACCTGTAGTCCCAGTACTCAGGAGCCTGAGGCAGGAGGATCACACTGAGTTTGAGGCCAGCCTGAGCTGCATAGTGAGTTTGAGAATTTCTCGTGTCTAAGATAGATAATCATTTCTAAATATTTTAACATTTTCTTGTGTTTATCTTCGTAAGTTTCAAAAGAACTAAAAATAAAAACTAGATCCCCCCCCATAAAAGACCCTTATAAAATGGGCAAGTGAAATGGATAGACATTTCTCAGAAGAAGGTACAAATGACCAATAAATACATGAAGAAATGTTCAAAGTCACTGGCCGTCAGAGAAATCCAGATTAAAACAACACTGAGATTCCATCTTACTCCACAAAGAAGGCTATTCTCAATAAATCAAATAATAACATGCTGGTGAGGCTGTGCAGAGGTAGAGGTAGGGGGGACCCTTCTGCAGCTTTGGTGGGAATGTAATAGTACAATTACTGTGGAAACCAATATGGAGATTTCTCAGAAAACTACAACTAGACATTCCATTTGACCCAGTTATTCCCTTTCTTTCCCAAAAGAGTGAAGCCAACCTATTGCAACGACACGTGCACACCTGTGTTTATATGACTTGTTTCTAGTTCTTAATCATTTAGCAGCTGTGTGCCGTAGAGTGGCAATGTGATTTCTTTGTTGAGTTCGGGTGTTGTCTGTATACCTTCTGTGATGGGAGGTGAAAGTTCACTCACTAGTAGCCCCTGTGCCCCAGTACTGCTCCTGTGGAACGCAGACATCTTGGGCTGACACCAGAGCACTCCAGCTGGAGCAAAAGAGAGGAACATGTTTACAATGTGCAGAACAACCGCCATTGATTGGTTCTCTCAGGACAGTGATTCCATATTTTTTTTTCCCCTAACTGTTTGATCTGTTCCCTTCTTTCTGTTGAAAGTGTTCCTGAAATCTCTGATTGATTATCTTTGGCCGCTTATGTTTTAAAAGCTGATTGGGATGGGTGTGCATTGGTAGGGCTTGGACACTGTCGGGTCCTCCTTGGTGTCATTTGGTTGAAACTCATCATTTTCCTTGTTGGGCCTTGGCTGTTAGTGTCTCTATGCCTTTTCTGCTGGGTATTTCCGGTTTCTACAGTGAAAAATCTATTTGTTCTGCTGTGGGGTGTGAGTTTTGCTGCCAGAATTCTGTAGTAGAATCTGTAGAAGTGGTTGGAAAGGGGGGCTAGCAATTTGGGGTGCAGCCTTTGAATTCATCTATGTTCAGCTGTTCCTGGCCCTTTGAGCATGGGTCTGTTCCAATGCAATGCCCACTGAAGGGAAATGTCCTGCTTGTGGGGGGCTAGGGAAACGTGTGCCTGGCTGCAGAGGGTGAATGATCTTCCGGGTTCTCAGCCAGTCCTCCCATGTGCAGCCCCTCTATTTTCAAGACTGGCTGATGCCCAGGTTCTGAGCCTCCCAGTGTTGTCTTGGAATTTTTGTGCTGCTGCTTGTCATCTCCCCAGGCAGGCTTAATCTTCAGCTCTTATCTCAGTCACTAAACACCTTCAGTTCACTTTCTTCTAAAATATCACTGATGTTCTCGTTTTCTCCTCTTTTTTTTCTTTTGACTCCTTTTTTAAAATTTAATGATTATCATTTTAGTAGGGTGTGAGGAGGGACTGGCAACGAATGCCTCATGCAATGCATTGTGTCGAAAGAGAAATGTCAGTGTGCTCTTCACTTGGTGAATCTTTTCCTGTGATACTTAGTATTTCCCCATAATGTACATTTTAGTGCCTGCACATTGATCGATTATGTCATTCCGCTAAGATTTGTCTCAATCTGCTAGACGATACATCTCTAATTATTTGCGAGAATAAATCTTCCATTTCATATGTTCACATACCTTTTCCTGTCTTTTTTTTTTTTTTTTTTTGTACCAGGGATTGAACTCAGGTCCTCGCACTTGCAAGGCAGGCGTCAGAACCACTGAGCTAAATCCCTGGCCCATCTTTTCTTGTCTTTACAGGTATTTTCTTAGGTTAGATTCCTAGTAATTCTGTTATCGTGTTAAAAATATGTTTTTAAGACTCCTGAGTACATCTTTGCAGCTTGCTGTTTGATAGACTTGTACCAGTTCCCACGTCCACTAGATGTGAAATGAAGCCGTTTTATTGGAGATGCTGCTGCTGCTGCCACTGTGAGAAAGCACCCGCCTAGCCAGTGGTGGGGGACAGAGGTTGGGGTGAATCAGATTAATTTCAGTAATTATGGCACCCGGTTGCTTTGAAGGCTGGCCGTCTGAGGTCACCTCCTAGCTGGGTAACTTTGAACAAATCACTTAACTGCCCTAGACTTTAGTTTCATGCCCTAGAAAGTGGGGTGGGGAGGGGAACAGGAATAATAGTGAATAGCCTGAAGCTTAAATTTTTGCCTTGATTGTTGGGAATGGAGAGCATGACCAGTAAAATCACTTTCCTGGATAGTAATGGTGACATTTTCTTGTTTTGGGGTTACATCCTTATTACAAAAAGAAAGTCAATTCAAAAAAGTATAAAGAAGAAAAAGTTTTAAAGCAATGTCATCAAAAATCTGACCATTTAGAAGCAGTGTTATTACCATTTTGTGACCCCCATCTGGCACTTGCCACAGGTGAGTCAGAAAGATGGATGGGACCTTTAGCCAGGAAGTAATTTTACTTACAGGTATAAAATAAAATTGACTCTGGTAGAGCAAAGAAAGAGAAACTAAAGACAGACTGAAAGAATTTCTGACTTCTCCGCAAGAGAGCTTAGAGGTGTGTTTTAGAAACTACAATTAAGAGAAAAGGTGATAAATTTTAAGAGATTAGAATAATTTCTCATAAACTTTATGTTTCAAATCAAGACATACTTCCTTCTTTGAAAGCTAGAAAATGCTCATTGACCTTAGGCGGTCACTCTTTCTCCCAGCACCAGAACTTTATCAGTTAATTAAGAATTTTGTAACAGGGCTGGGGATTTAGCTCTGGTTCCGGTGCCTGCCTTGCAAGCGCAAGGTCCTGAGTTTGATCCCTGGTACCAAAAAAGAAAAAAAAAGAATTTTGTAACAAAAGATTATAATATTTATATTCTGTTCTACTGCCATATTTCCATAGCTCTTTCACTTAGCCATTTTCTGGGGTGGATTTGGTATTGGTTACTTGTGTTTTTACTTTGGTTTGTGGCATTTTTGAGTCTTTATTTTGATTTATTCTTGGCTGGCTGGATTTCCTTGTCAAATTGTTTTATTTGAAGAAGTCCTGTTGGGCCCTGTCTTCCCAGGGTTCTTAACTTCTTACGCATGGCTGTTTCTTGCCTTTTTTTTGGTACCGGGGATCAAACTCGGGTCCTTGCACTTGCGTAACAGGTGGCGAAAACACTGAGCTGAATCCCCGGCCCTCTTGCCTTTTATTTGAAGGACAATTTGACTGAGTCTCCGGGTCTTGGGTCACACTTTCCTGCCCTCAGGATTTCAGACTTTGCTCTGTTCTTTTTTAGCATCGGATATTTCTGGAGGGGAAAGCTGAGAACAAGTTGATGTTTTTCTCTCCTGCACATGACTAGCTTTTTCCATCCCAAGCGCCCATTTGATTCATTCTTTTTGCAGTTTAGACTTTTATAGCATGTGTGGGCATTAGCTGCCCTATGTCACTTTCCGAGGACTTCTTTTACTGTAATATCTATAGATTCAAGTTTGTCTTTTGTAGCTGAAAGTTTTTAAGATCTTTTAATATTTTTGCAAATGTTTTGAACAATATTCATTTTTCAGGAACTCTAGTTGCTGCATATTCTGTCTTTGTCTTCTAAATCCAGCATCAGTCCTCATAATTATTTATGTATCTTTGTCCATTTTCACTTAATTTGGAATGATCTTCTCAAGACTGCCTCCTAAATCTCTTTGTGTTTTCAGATACTTATTTTATGTTTTATTGTTAGAGTTGTGTGGCTCCCATTCTGTCATTTTTTAGCCCATTTCTTTTTTCAGCTTCTGTCCATTTTTTTTTTGGTTATTTATTTATTTGTTTGTTTATTTGTACCGGGGATTGAACTTGGGTCCTTGCACTTGCGCAACAGGTGGCAAAACCACTGAGCTAAATCCCGGGCTTTTTTTGGTTTTTTGAGTCAGGGTCTCACCATATAGTTCAGGCTGGCCTTGAACTCACTGTGTAGCCCAGGCTGGCCTCAAACTCCTGGCAGTCCTCCTGCTTCAGCCCCCTGAGTGCTGGGATTTTAGATGCGCACCACCACACTTGGCTCCAGCTCTCCATCCATTTTAAATCTCAGATTAATGATGATCAAATTCCTTGGGACTTTTAGTCTCTGATTTCCACCTTTTGGAGAGGCTGTTTTGTCTTTAATACTTCTGAGACCATGGAGAACTATTATTTCTGGACTCCCTGTCTTTTACCTTTGATTTTCAGGTCCAGCTTGTTCAGTGTGTGTCTTGGGCTCCCAGCTCGGGTTAATGCTCTCTGCCTGCAGTGTCTTGAAAGTCTATGCTTTTGAACATTGGGTCCTCATTTCTGGTCTGTAGCGGCTCCTCTCGATTCCTGTCACATCCACCTTTGCCTGGGTTGGTCCTCAGGGATTCCGAGGAGCTGAGGCTGGGAAACTGGGAGCCTGTGGAGGATGGAAGGCTGGGGGCGGGGCTGTCTGAAAGCCCCACCCATCCCCCCTCCACCTTTGACTGTTCTATTACTTCTTTTGCCTTGAGGGTAATCTTTAGTTTTTGGCTCTTAGGAGGCCTATGTGTCCCATCACTGATCCTCTGAAGGCCTAGGCTGGACACAGCCATCGGTTCCTCCTCCCATGCCTCCCTCTGCTCCTCCTATAGATGACAGCTTTAGACAGTAAAAGTGAGCTCCACTTGGCTTGTCCTCAATGCCACCTTCCCAGCCATTTGGCCATATTTTAACTTTACAAAATGCTTGAGAAGTGCCACTTGGTGCAATGTGCCTATAAATCCTCCTACTGAGGAGGCTGAGGCAGGAGGACAGCAAGTTTGAGGCCAGTGAAACTCCATCTCAAACAGAAGAAAAAGGTTTGGGGATATAGCTCAGCGCAAGGCCCTGGGTTAAATGGGTGCAGGGACCAAAAACTCTTGAGAAGGGAAGACCATGCAAATGTAAAGACCCGGTACATATTGTAAATACTTTACATTTTAAAAAGTTGGATGCTATAATAGGGTATAGGAGATTATTTGATAATTGGAAATTTGTTCATACTTACTAAAATTTGAAAGTGATTTATAAGAATGTGTAGTGTGGTCCTGTTTTTACTTTTTATTTTTTGGTACCGGGGATCGAACTCAGGACCTTGCGCTTGTGAGGCAGGCGCCGGAACCACCGAGCTAAATCCCTGGCCCCTGTTTTTGCTTTTTAAAGGAGCCTGTCTTCCTTTTTTTGTTGTTGCTGAGACAAAATACCAACACCCCAAGTTAAAGCAAGAAAGGTTTATTTGGCTCATGGTTTGTGGAGGTTTCAGTCCACAGTCCTCTGGCTCCACAGGAGCCTGGCAGAGGGATGTGGAGAGGAGAAAATTCTTGGCAGGCAAGCAAGTGACAAAGGACAAGCCTGCCCTTAGGGCGAGTAGCGCTCACATCCTTAATCCTAGCGCCCTTGATGCCCGCATTGCACCATGAATCAATTCCAGCGTCACACACTCTAGATCCAGCCACCTCTGAAAAAGCCCCACCTATGACCGCATGAAGCTTTGAGGGTACAACTTGACACAAGCCATTCCAGAGTATGACTGCATTAAATATTTGGAAGAAGAAATACCAAGGGGCTGGGGATTTAGCTCAGTGGCACTGTGCCTGCCCTGTAAGCACAAGGTCCTGAGTTCGATCCCCAGTACCAGAAAAAAGAAAGAAATACCAAAATGCTATTTCCCAGATTGCTAACTCAGCAGTCACAGGCCTGTGACCTTAAGGATGTTTTAGGAATAAGAAATTCTAAGGATTTACAAGAAGCTCCCGCCTTTGAAGGATTGTTCCCAAGGATCCTGCTTGCTGTGCTTCTGTGGGTTGAAGTCCATTCATTCTGATGTTTCTGTTTCACACTCCCATTAAGCTTAAGCCTTTTTGGTTTTTTGCTGTGGTGGGGATCGAACCACATGCTCATGCTTTACCATTGAGCCTCAGCCCCAGGACAAAGTTCATGACTGTTTTTGGAGGTATATAATAATATTGATGTTTCGGGCATGGTGGCGCATGCCTGTGATCTCAGCACTTGGGAGACTGAGGCAGGAGGATCACTGCAAGTTCGAGGCCAGCCTCGGCTACATAGTGAGTTCAAGGCCAGCCTGACCTGCATAGCAAGACCCTGTCTCAAAAAAGAAAATACCCCTCCCCCCATTATAGAGGAGCGCCATTGAATGGGGAAGAACCAGTTTAAGAACCAGCGCTCTTGAAAAACAAAAACTCTGGTTCCAGTGTTCGCTAATTTTCATGGGCTGTCTATTCCATCCTTGGCCAGTTTTAGGAACCAATATATCACATCACCTAAAGCAGTCAAGAAAAGCTGCAGCGTTCCATTCTTCCATAGTATCATTGCCTTATGGAAATGAGACGGAAATATAACCTTAAGATCATAGAAGATAATAAAATTTATCATCTTTGTTTTTTTTTTTTTTTTTTTTTTTGGTACCGGGGATCAAACTTGGGTCCTTGCACTTGCGCAGCAGGCAGCGAAACCACTGAGCTAAATCCACGGGCCCATCTTTGTTTTAAATATAATGCAAGTGCACCTTTATCTGGTTTATTTTTAATAATGGTAAATTTAACCAGCTAGAACATTTAACTTCGGCTTTTGTGAGCTGATGTTTACGGCTGTAGCTACCACTCTGACGAAACCGTCTCCATCTTTGGGAAGGGCACCAGAGGACAAGCAGAGAAAGGAAAGCATGTGGCACTGCGGTTAGCATGGGGAAGCCACTTGTGGTTGGCGTGGGTGCTGTGTGGCCCTAGAACTATTCCGGGGGGGGGTGACTGGCTGTGTGGTTCAGCTCCAGACTTCCTCCCAGAGCCTCCTGCGCGCACAGGTGGGGCTTTCGGAAGGTGATTGGATGATGAGCTCGTGGGGGCGGGGCCTGGTCACTCCAGTCGTTCCCTGCTCCTTCCTTCGGTCCGCTTCTCCGCTGCCCTGTCATCTGCCTGGAGTGCCACTGTGGCCCAAATGCGAGCCAAAATAACCCTCCCTCCTTCACTCTGTGGGTGTCAGGTGTTGTGTCCCAGTGACAGGATGGGAAAGTGACCCAGACCCTTGCTTTTCTGTTGAAGTCCCTCCCGTGTGCTCGGGACACCGCACAAGCCTGGGAGAAATAATCGAGCCTGCCTGTTGCCTGACGTCCGCCGCACTCCGTGTCACCATTCCAGGCCGTGGCTGCCAGGCAGGCGCTGCACCGCCAGGCTCCTTAATTAACCACCTGGGTGCCACCCTTCCGTGGCATCGAGTGCATCCTCCCTTGCAGCGTCCCCGCCCTCCATGGCTTCGGATCTTCCTTCACCCCAGCAGAAACTCTTCCCGATAAGCACCGGTCCCCTAATCTTTTCTCCCCGGCCTCTGGTAGCCGCCATCCTGCCTCTGTCTCTCCGAGTCTGCCTGTTCTGGGGACAGGAGTCACATGGTCCCTGGCTTTTTGTGACGGCCTCCTTGACCTTAGCAAGGTGTCTTCGTGTTCACCCATGCTGGCGCGTGCGCCGCACTTCCTTTGTAAGGCCGGGTAATGTGACATGGAGTGTAGGTGCCACATTTGGTTCATCTGTCAGTGGTCGCTTGGGTCACGTCCACCTTTTGGCTGTTGTGAAGAAAGATGCTGTGAACGTAGTCAGGCGAGGGAGCCCATGCCTGTCAACCCAGCACTCCGGAGGCTGAGGCAGGAAGATGACCGTGAATTGGAGGTGAGCATAGTGAAGAGTCTGTGGTCGAGCTGAGCGGTCAGCCGGAGGCCTGGAGAGGGTGTGTGAACAGCCCCGGTGGCTGTTGAGTCATCTGATGGAGAAGGCTGCAGGGCAGATGTGAAGTTAGTTGCCTTATTTCCATTTCCCCCTTGGTCTGTTTTGCAGAGTTCTGTTCCAGCTTTTAGTGTATCACCTTTATTTATTTAAACATCCTATGAGAACCGACATCTGGTACCTTCCTCAAGCACAGTGGAGCCAGTCAAATCATTCATTGTCTGTGGCTTGAGAAAAAGAACCAGTGTTCACATTTGCTAGTCCAGGCTGTCAGACCAAACCTGCTCTCAGCCCTCAGCTCCTGCCAGGGGGTGCAGTTTGCCCTGCAGTGCCACCTGGGCATGGCCACCATCATCCATGATGCTGTCTCATGTCTCGGCAGGACTGTGCCATCCCTGGTCCTGTCCTGAACGTCTGGGGCAGTTATCGTGAAAAAGAAGCCTCCATAAATCTTTGATGAATGAATCAAGTTTTGGGACACAAAGTCTTTAAGAAACCTTAAACATTTAATGTGTAAACTTAGTACTCTGGGAGGCTGAGGCAGGAAGATTGCAAGTTTAAGCCTAGTTTGCATAACTGAGAGGGACCCTGTCTCAAAATTTAAAAAAAATAATAAAATAAAACAGCCGGGGAATGTAGCTCAGTGCAAAGGCCTTAGTTCAATGCCTGGTATTTCGAAAAACATCACCACCAACAATAAAAAGACTCAAAGCAATGCTGAAACCTTGTGGCTCAAGAGGCCAAGGATTTTCCTCACAGCCACATAGGGACCTCCCAGCCTCCCTGGCCTTGGGGCAGTAGAGCAGGTGCAGTCCTGTCTACCCTCAGGACCCAGGGCTGCCCCAGGGGTTCCCAGGGATTGAGAGGGGCAGCCTGACCCCAGCCTGAGGGGCAGCCTGTGAGAGAGGAGTTAGGTTGGGGTGGGCATCCTGGCCGAGTTGATGCGCTCACACCCTCCGCGGGCTTAAGTTCATCAGGCAATGGAGGCAGGTTCTGTGCTGGTCAGAAATGAGGTGCTTTTGTGGGGGGGTCATTAATACAGGAATAACATTTAAAATAGATATAAGGGCTTCAGGTTGTTTTTTGTTTTTCTTTCGAGACACGGTCTTGCTATATAGTTCAGGCTGACCTTGAACTATATAGCAAGACCTTGAACTATGTGGCCCAGGCTGGCCTCAAACTATGTGGCAGTTCTCCTGCCTCAGCCTCCCAAGAGCTGGGATTACAAGCACGTGCCACCACGCCTGGCCAAGGCTTTTCATTTTTAATTCATTCTTAAATGACCTTTGCCTACCTTACTTACCACGGTCTGTTTCAGGCCAAGTTCACAGAAGATACCTGTTTGTTCAACTGAACCCAGAGCCTTAGCACTGAGCTACACCTCAACCTGTTTTTATTTTGAGACAAGGTCTTGCTAAGTCCCTAAGTTGCCCAGGTTGGGGTTTGGAATTCTTCTGCCTCAGCCTCTCAGAGTGCTGAGATTTAAAAGGCGAGCACCACCGAGCCTGGCTTCCCGTTCATTTCTTGTACCACATTGCAGTACTGCAGGCAGACAGTAGCTGCTTTTGAGAATGAGAGAAATGGGGGGAAAAGAAGCAGGAAGACTTATCACGTACAGGTACAAATTCCCTATGATGAATGTGATCATTATATATATCTAAAATTAAAAAACTACATAGCGAGAAAAAAAAAAGAAACCTGGTATTATAATGAGCAGCATAAAAAAGGGTTTGAGTAAATGAGAAATTAGCTAACTAGATTATGTAAATTATAGGAATAAAAATTCCCTAGCCAACACAATATATATTCAAATTAAATGCATATTCAATAGAAATATATATTATTCCCACGCATATTAAAAAAGACTTCTCAAATTGGGCATAGTTGGAGTGTTAATTTAAGAAGAAGTTTGAGACCTCATGTAGTAAATGTATTTTGCATTTTTATTTTTAGTTTCCCAGGGGAGATTGCAAATACGGGTAAAGTATCGGCAGTGCATCAGGAGAAGAGTTGAGATTTGTAATTTCCATTACCAAAAACCTTTAGGGTAAGGCTGGGGGTTTAGCTCAGCGGGAAAGCATTTGTCTTGTGCGTGCAAGGCCCTGGGTTCAATTCTTGGCACCTCCCCGCAAAAAAACCCCACAAAGCAAAAACTTTTTGGGTGAGTCTTGTTGAAAAGCTTAACTTATTTTTACCTTATTTGTTTAAGGTCTTTATCTTCTCGTTGTGCATGATTTCTCTTACTAGGAACATTTATATTTAGCAACTGAAATTTGCCCCGCTGATGTCCTCTGCTATTATCCCTGTCATTTCCTCTTGTCCCCACGGCTTGGTTTTTCTGGCCCCGTCTAAATAGCTTCTTATTTCTCCCTTTGAGCTGATCTGCTGAAGGATTATAATGGTGGTGAGATTAAAGCGATCTGCACTCCTTTTTCATCTTCTTTTAGAAATATTTTACAACGTTCTCCTTCTCTGCAAAGTTATTTTGCATTGATAGAGGAACAATTACTGGGGGGCCCTTGGAAAGTGCTTTCTGTGGCTTCCTTGTGGCTGCTACATCATCTTAAGAAACGAGAAAAGCCTGTAAAGCTCCCTTTTTCTTGGGTGGTACTTTCTAAAAGATGTGTTCATTAGCAATCAGTGCTTGAGGAAACTCCTACCTCACAGTCTTTCCCTCTGTATGTGCTTCTTTTATACCCTTTCCTGTGTCTCAGACTTAGGAGAAACAAAGTCAAAGGTGACCCATAAAAAATTTGCAGGTCCATTTCCTTGGCAGCCAGATAATACACAGGTAACAAGCCTAATAGGACTTTTCAGGGTGATCTATGAACTGTGGTGTCTGCTCTTTTCTTTTTTATTAAAAAAAAAGTTGCATAGTTTGTCCTGGACTCCAGGATACCGATGACAAGTGCTCTCAGTGTGGGGACTCCCAGCCTGTCCCTGGCTCTGTCACCCACCTGGGCCCACTTTGACCCAGAGGATGGTGGGATCTGACTGAGGCATTATGGGAACTCCCAGCCCATCCCCAACTGCCATGGTAACCTGTGCCATGGTAACCTGCTGAGTCCTTACAGTGGTCCCTGCTTACCTGTCTGTATTCTCAGCATCAAAATGCAACCTTAGGAGTCTCCCAACAGGTGACCTGAGCCCTGGGGACATTGACTTGGCTTCAGAGTGTGCTTCTCCATGCACACCGCTCTGCAGAGTAGTTAGGTTTTGTTCCTTCTGTTGTTAAGCATCGAGGTGGCGAAATGGGCTTCCCAGGGTGGCCAGAGACCCCTTCCACCATCACATAGTGGAAGGTGCTTTTCAGGTTCCTAGGATTTGTCCGTACAGGAGTAAATACTGGAATATAGCCTCTTCATGGTCTACAGACTACCGAGATGAATTTCACCGCAATTATGAAGGCATTATAGGAGACCATTACTCATTTTTATCATTTTCCCCTTCCTGAATACCACAGTGAAACCAATCTCTCAGTTAAAGGTGAAAAATGACTTCATATCCTAAAATCTCAGGTTAAGTTCTTTGCATCTGACATCCAGACCCTGTCTAAGCATTTTTTTTTTTTTTTGGTACCGGGGATCGAACTCGGGTCCTTGTGCAGCAGGCAGCGAAACCACTGAGCTAAATCCCTGGCCCTGGTTTTTTTTTTTTTTTGAGACAGGGTTTTACTTTGCAGTTCAGGCTGGTCTTGAATTCTTGATATAGCCCAGCCTGGCCTCAAACTCGAGGCGATTCTCCTGCCTCAGCCTTCCAAGTGCTAGGATTATAGTCATGAGCCCACCATGCCCAGCTTGTTTTACTTCAAAAAAAATAATACCCCAAAACTCACTTTGCCATTTTAAGAAAAAGCATTAATTATAGACAGATGTTTTAAACTGATAAGGAAGCTGAGGAAACCAGCCAGAGAAATTAATTTACTTGTACGAGTAATAAACAAAAATTCAGTCTCTTTGATCTTAAATTAGCATTTTGTCATATGAAATAGATGTTGAGATGTCTATATCTCTAGTCCTTTACCCACACAGCAAGTTGTATGTGCACGTATGTGTGTGTCTGTGTGTGTGTGCACACATGTGCCTCAGGGCTCAGCAACCTTTCTCAAGCAAAGGTGCCAGGCAGCTCACTCTTTTTTTTTTTTTTTTGTATTAAATTCTTTAATTGGTACATTGCAGGTATACAACACATTTACATTTCTCATTGGGAACTGTACCCGTACATGATGCATCTTGGTTCTTATTTTTTCCCCATTCCTAGCCCTCCCTTCATGCCTTCCAACCTTCCCTATTTACAAAGACTTTATTTCCATTTTTACCATTTCTCATCATTTTTCCTTTCCCTTCTTTCCTTTCCCCTGCCCCTCCCACTACCCCTACCCCTTTGGACCTTTTCTTCCTATTTTACATTATTGATTACTCATTCTAATCATTGGTACATTTTAGGTATACAATATAATGACATTCATCATTGGAAATTTCCACCTTTACATAGTCTCTCTTGGTTCTTATTTTTCACCCTTGCCCAGCCCTCCCTTCAACCCCTCCAGTCCTCCCTATTTACAAAGATTTTGTTCCTAGTTTTCCATTTTCTCATATTAATCCCATTCCCTTCTTTCCTTTCTCCTACCCCTCCCACTTCCTTCCCCTCTGCCCCTTTTCTTCCTATTTCACATTGTCTATTACACCTTTTAGTCCTTATTTACACTTTCAGTTTCTCACACCAGAGAAACTATTCGATATTTATACATGTGTGTCCTATTTATTTCACTTAAGAGTATCGCCTCAATGTGCATCCATTTAGCTATAAATGTCTCTAATTTGTCATTTTTTATGGCTGAGTAGTACTCCATTTTATTAAAAAAAACACATTTTCTTTATCCAGTCTCCAGTTGATGGGTGTTTGGGCTGTTTCCAAGTTTTAGCTATTACAGACTGTGCTGCTATGAACATGGGTGCACATATATCACTGTGGTATGATTTTTTTAATTCTTTGGGGAGGATCCCCAGCAGTGGAATAGTGGGGTCAAATGGGACTTCCAGTCCTAGTTCTCTGAGCTATCTCCATACTGATTTCCACAGTGGTTGCATCCGTCTACACTCCCACCAGCAGTGGAGCAGGGTTCCTCTTTCCCCACAGCCCCGCCAGCCTTTGTTATTGGTTGATTTCATGATAGCAGCCATTCTTTCTGGGGTGAGGTGGAATCTCAGCGTTGTTTTCATTTGCATCTCTCGAATGACCAGGGATGTTGAACATTTTTTCATGTATTTATTTGCTATTTCTGCTTCTTTGTGTGAGAAATGTCTGTTCATTTCAGATGCCCATTTTTGGATTGGGTCTTTAAATTTGGGAGGTCTGATCTTTTTAAGTTCTTTATAGATTCGAGATAGTAGACCTTTGTCTGAGGAAGAGCAGGTGAAGATTTTTTTCCCACATTGTGGGTTGTCTCTTCACACTGCTGGTGCTTTCTCTTGCTATGCAGAAGCCTTTTAGTAAGAAGAGATCCCACTTGTTGATTGCTTGTAGGTAGCTCACTCTTGTGCTTGGTAACTGTGGCTGCTGGGTCATCAAGCCCAGCCCTTCAGGCCTGTGTTGCTGTCCCGCCTTGGCAGCAGTGTGCTGGTGGAAGCAGCTGGCTGCCTTCTCTCTGATTTGTCAACCAAAAATATGCTTTGCATGCCATGGAAACTTTTACGGAAGCCATCAATAAAAAGGATCTTGTGAGTTACAAGAAGAGAGCCTTCTTCAAGGACCCAGACTGGAGGAAGATGTTCTTTGATATTCAGGACCCTTTGGGCACATTCTGCAAGGAGCGGCTCACTTTATTGTCACCAACCCGTTCCTGTCTAACGCAGGCCCATGCCCCAAGTGCGTCTTCTGAACACCTTGCTGAAATCCACCTGCACGGTGCCTCTAACACTCTCCCACTCTTCTGCCTGGAAATCCGTCAGGGACAGAAGGGAGGTGATTGTGGTCTGATTTGTTCTCAATGAAGCAATCTTTAGCTTCTAGTTCATCATGAAAAACTAATATGCTCTTTAATTTTACTCCCGGTGTATTTTCTGGATGAATTTTTCTGTTGCTTTGTTGGACTCTGTAAAATGGTCTTCATGGATTTGTGTATTGCAGGAAATTTGCCTTTTCTTTTTGGTTGTTTTTTTTTTTGAGACAGGGTCTCACTGTGTAGCCCAGGCTGGCCTTGAACTCATGACAATCCTCCTGCCTCCACCTCTCGAGTGCTGGGATTATAGGCAAGCACCACCACGCCCGGCTTGCATATTAATTTAAAGATGCATGTTATAGCTACTGCCATAGCGGTTCCTTCTGAACAGTCCCAAACACTTTGTTTACCTACGAGTTCTTTAGATTGCTAATTAGCTAAAAATTGATTATCAGCATGGGTCAAGATAATTATGAATTACAGTTCAGACGTTTAACAGAAGTGAAACAGTGTCAGGACGGTACTGTTTTTAATAATATTTAATAATAAATACAGGCATACAGGAGCTTTCAACTACTGAACTGTGCTTTCTTGAGAGCCACGATGTCCTGCCCTGTGGTGCAAGGGCAGATAAATCCCCGTCGATGAGCATTCCGGGTGCTGCCAGGAGCCCTTTGGAGTATGGCGCTACCCACAGCCTGACTACAGGTGCAGTGCGTGCCGTGCTGTAACAGGACACCCCAGGCTGGGTCATTTATAAAGAAAGGAGATTTGTTCTGACTCACAATTCCAGAGCTCCGAGAGCCGGGCACCAACTTGGCTTGGCATCTGGCAGAGATGCAGTAGGGGAAGCAGGTGCCTGCAGCAGGGGCACAGGTGGGGAAGAAGCTGGACGAAGCCTGGAAAGCCCGAGTCCCTGGAGCTCTGGGTGACCGAGCCAGTCTCACGGGAGCTGCACTGTCCTTTCTTAGCACCGGAGCTGGGCCTGGTTACTGCTTACGTCCCCTTCCTTCTTGGAATGGTTACACCAGCGGCCAGGTGTTCAGGGCACGGGTTGGGGAACAAACCTCACCTTCCCCATGTGACATTTTCAGTGGAAGCTGCGGCAGCCACGGTGCTGATCACCCGGGTCGGAGGAGAAGCTGGCTGCACTGTCTGTTCTGGGTGACGTGCTTGCTTGCCAAGTTGTAAAAGTTAAATTCCAGATAGGGGCTCACCTGCGTGATCACAGCACTTGGACCCACTTTCTAAGAGTGACTACTTAGGACATTGAAGGACGATCTCGGGGCTCGTGTTGGTGGCTTGTGTCCAGTGTGGGCACAATCCCTGCAGGCTCCGGCCAGGGTCCCCTCCTTTGTCCTGGGGAGGACGAGCCTTCCTCAGGCCCTCTGTGGGCTTCTGCGTCACGCTCACTTCCGGAGCTCCCCAAGACGGGAAAGAAAAACGCTTAATGTCGTTCTCCCCCAAACCAAGCCCCCGGCCCGGTGTATCGCCTCCGCTTGGTCACAGTGCTCCCATAAACAAGAGCGTTAACAAAGAACACATGTTCGCTCCGAGTGCCTTTTTAGGATATCAGTGATTTATCATGCAATTAATAACATCTTTTCTGGTTATAATAAACAAAGCAGATGGTTTTTTTTATGTGTTAGTCCATCTCAGAATTCCCAGTTTAAGACCTTTTTGTTCACAGTACATATTCTTTGTGTTTTTTATTACTTAGGTGGGATTTTATTTTATTTATTTATTTATTTAGGTACTGGGGACTGAACTTGGGTCCTTGCACTTTTGAGGCAGGTGGCGGAACCACTGAGCTAAATCCCTGGCCCATAGTGCGATTTTATTAAGATTTTTTGGAGGGCCGGGGATTTAGCTCAGTGGCTCTGGCGCCTGCCTCAAAAGTTCAAGGTCTCGAGTTTGATCCTTGGTACTCCCCCCAAAAAAAGATTTTTTGGAGATACAACTTTCTTTTAAAATGTTCTTGTTTTGCTTGGGCTTAAGTAAAATGAGTTTGGAATATAGACTTTTTTTGGCAAGAGTGTTTATCTGAAAGTTTGGAAAAAATTCTCAGGCTTATTTATTTAGACCTGAGGGAGAGGAAAATTCCATAATTATTTTCTGATGTTTTTCCTTTGTTGGTCCATTGATGTCTTTCTGTAACAGATTATAAATTCTTAGTTGTTCGCTTTTTTTTTTTTTTTGGTACCGGGTATAGAACTCGGGTCCTTGTGCTTGCACACCAGGCGTTGAAGTTGTTTGCTTTTTACTTACTCTTGGTTTTGATTTTTGATTTTCTTTGTAGTTTCAAAATTCTTTAAGTAGGATTGCCCATTATTCTTGCTTATATTCTTTCATGAAGCTCTTTTTCTCTTCATAAAGCTTTGGTAGGGCATGTTTACTTATATTTATGATGTCAATGTTAAAAATATTCTTGGTGACTTCATTTTAAAAAATTTTTCTTCCAGCCTGTTTCTGACTACTTCCAGGGTGTTTGACTTGCAAATAGTTGAAGTTTTATTTTTACTTTTTTGAGAGAGGGTCTCATTATGTAGTTCAGGCTGGCCTTGGACTCACTATGTAGCCCAGACTGGGCTCAAACTTGTGGCGATCTTCCTGCCTCAGCCTTCTGTGTGCTGGGATTACAGGTGCGCACCATCATGCCAGGCTGGAGTTTTGCTTTCTTATTTCTAACTTTATGCATTATGATCTGGGACTGTATAACATAGACATAGACATAGAGAGCTTCTGTGATGGGTGAATATTTGTGCTCAAGCGAAGCTGTCACCTTAAAGCTGGGGTATAACGGAAGAAAGTGTACGCTGGTTGTTTGCCATTTCCTGTCCTGTAAGTGTTGTCATCTTTGCCCTTGCTTGTTGTCCTGGTTGGGTTCACGCGTCCTTGGTGAATGTCTTGTTCCAGTGGACTGTAGAATGCTGGTGCCTTCTGGATTTCACTGCCACCGGACTGAGCTGGAGGACACAGAGCCATCAGCCGTAGGTAGGGCTGGGGGACTGTGAGTGAGGCGAGCAACACAGCCTGGCGCTCACAGCGTTTCCTGCCCCGCCTGAGCATTTGACTTTCCCAGATGCTTGGTGCTGGTGTAGAACTGAATTAAATTAAGGGATGCGAATCAGCGCTTCCTGAATGGCACCTGCTACTCACCATCATCGCCTTTCGGGAAGAGGATGACAGGCCCAGGCTGGTCCTTGTGGCTGCTCTGGGACCCTGTTGCCTTTCTCCTTGGTGACACATGGCTGAGGATGAGATGCAGTGTGTGCCTGTTTTAACCCAGCCGTTCGTTCTCTGGGAACTGAGTTTAGCTTTGGGGAGGAAGTTTGTCCTTGTTCCTTCCCAGGGCTTCATTTTTCCCCTGTCCACTCCTGTCTGCTGTGTGTCTCTGTATTTCTGGAAGCTGGCAGTTGTGCACAGCTCACAGCTCTCAGGCACAGTGACTCTGCCCGTGTTCGGTGTCTTAAGTCAGCAGCGGCTTCCAGAGCGTTCTCAGACTGCCCTCTTGTTGCACACGAAAGGCAACAGCGGACACGTGTGTGTGTGTGTGTGTGCGCACGTGCGTGTGCGCACTTTTCTGTCGCAGTGCTTTGTGTGTCCTGACCCTCAGTGTGCACAGGGCACCTGTGATGAATCCTTGCTAATGGGAGTGAGGATGGTTTTAAGAAATTTAAAAAATTTGTAATTTAGAATTATAAACAAAGATGCATGCCCTTTATGAAGGTCTCACAGTCATTCAGCAAATGTTTTTGATTATGGGATGAGTTTTCCCCTTTGCCCTTAGAAGCTCACTGGGTGATTAGCACAGTAACCTCTTGGGCCCCTGTATGGTAGAGAAGGAGAGATTTGGGAGGCTTTGAGATGGTGTCCGAACAGCTGAACCGTGAGGTCCATGGAGGGTGACAGGGCGACTAAGCCTTGGGCGTCGCCCAATCTGAGACTGACACTTAACAGCTGGGTGACCCCATGGCAAATTGATGTAATTCCTCTCCTCTCTCTCTCTCTCCCTCTCCCTCCCCCTCCCCCTCTCCCTCCCTCTCCCTCCCTCTCCCTCTCCCTCTCTCTCTCTCCCTCCCTCCCCTCTCATTTTCTTTCTTTTTTTTTTTTTGGGTACCGGGGATCGAATTCGGGACTTCCCGCTTGCAAGGCAGGCAGCAGAACCACTGAGCTAAATCCCCGGGTAGCCCCTCTCATTTTCTTGAGACAGGGTCTCATTCTATAGTTCAGGCTGGCTTGAACTCATTATTTGGCTCAGATCGGCATTGAACTCAGGGCAGTCCTCCTGCCTCAGCCTCCTGAGATTACACAATGTGCCACCATCCCTGGCTAAACTGATCTAATCTCTGTGCCTCAGTGTCCTCATCTGTAACAGAGGGGCAGTGATAGTGTCCACCGAGTGGACATTGTGAGGAGCCCATGGTTAGTGTCCATGAAGCCCTTAGAGCAGTGTACCATGGGGAGAGTTGCTGCCTAAAATAGTATGCACCCCCACCCCCATTCTGTGAATGAGAAGCCTAAGACCCAGGAGAGGTTCAGTTAGTTTTGTGGTACAGGATGCCTCGTTCCTGTCCTGGGGAGCAGCCACCGTTTGGTGGGTCACCTACTGGTGCCTGCATCTTCCCTGCCTTATAGCACCCATGGCAACAAGGTGCTGTTCGTAATCATTAATGTTTTACACGGGGAACAGTGCTTAATTAAATAATTTATGTGTCAACCAGGCTGACATTTAAACGTTCTCATGGTTTCATAAGGGGTTCGACTTTGTTATTCTGTACTTTTTCCTTGACATTTCACTGTTGTAATTAATCATTAATTCCAGGGGAAGGACAAGACAGATACCCTTTCCTTGCCCGTTGTGTTTTGTCATGTCATTTGGGATATGATAATACTGTAAAGTTGATTTCTCAGATAATATTGAACCTGCTGCAGAGTCTAACAGTTTGTTCCTTAGTGGCTTAGTAGAAATGGCTTTCTTTTCCCGGTCTTGAAGGAAATCTCAGTCATCTATAATTTATTGGATTTGGTAAGCTTGAGGGAATGTTTTCTTTTTTCCTGAAAGTTGTGTAAAACATTACTGTTATTCACTGCTGAACGGATGTCAGTGGAATGTCACACAGGACACAGGACGCATTCCAGTTTCATCATTGATTTCTCAAGCAGCATTCCCAGAGCATTTGGAACTCGGCAGAGAATCATCGAAACTTCCTTATTGAAAAATGGGGCCACTAGGAATATGTACACTTGATTTGGAAACAAATTTTGCTTTGTAGTTTATTAAAGAAAATGCCTAGTGCTTTTAAAAAAAATATAACTTTCCAGACACATTTAGTTAATTACTAAATCGTGTCATCCTCTCATGAACAAAGAGTTATCTCCTAGAGCCTCTGAGATAAACTAAATTACCTGCCAGGTAAGATAAGCTAATTTACCTGCCAGAGGCAAGATGTTGGTTTTCTTGAACTGGAATTGACAACCAGTGTCAGTCCCCTGAGTCTCATGATTTAGCCTGTTATTTCTAACCTCAGCTTGCCCCTACTGGCTAGGAAATGGCATCTACTCACTTCCATTTCTGTCACTTAAAAGCATCTCAAAGTAGCTGAAACCTGGAAGCAACTGTGATGTCTTTCAGCAGAGGTTAAACACACTATGGTATGTCCATACAATAGAATATTAAGGAGCAGTGAAAAGGAACGTGTGATCAAGCCACAAAAAAAGGCATGGGGGAACATTAAGTATATATTGCTTTGGTGAAAAGAAGCCAGTCTAAAAAGGCCAATGGTTTCTGACCCCCAACTATGTAACATTCTGGAGAAGCAAAGCCATACAGATAATAAAGAGATGAGTGGCTGTTGGAACAGGGTGGGGGGAAGGGGAAGGATGAATAGATGGACAGGAGGAGATTTTAGGGCAGTGAAACCATTCAGCATGACACTGAAATGGTGGACACCTAACACACAGTTGTCACAACCCATGGAATGGGCAGCATAGCATGAGCCCCAGTGTAACCGAAGAACTTTAGTTAATAATAGTGACTGAATATTGGTTTATCAACTGTAACAAATGTGCTCTGCTAACTCAAGATGTTAATAGTAGGGAAGCTGTGGGGTGGGTATGTAGGAACTCTCAACTATCTGTTCAATTTTCCTCAAACAAATCTGTAAAAAATCTGCTGATTGAAGTATAGGCTAATACATTTGCTGTCCATGCTACTTATAGTCAGCGTGTGCTGCCTCTGTGCCAGGGACCCCATGTCACCCCAGAACCCATGGGCTTTTCTTACTTCCCATTCTTGTTGCCTGGCAGCACTCGGCACTGAAGTTCAAACTCCAGGCTGGATCCTCGTGCCCTGAGGCTCCCCGTTAGGAGTTTGCAGTGGGGTTTCAGGTCGTCTTTTCTAAGTGTGGGGTCACCCAGCAGGGAGAGGGTTGGCATCGATGCCTTCTGGGATCCTTCTCGAGTCTCCTTCCCCTAACAATCTGCGCTATTGGCACCTGCTGCAGGCTCCTGTTGTGGCTGTGATGCTTTCTTCTTGTGCCATCTCCAGTCTCTCCTGTGATGTCCCCTGCTGCCACAGTGTCCCCTCTGAAGTCCCTTTCTGGAGCCTCTGGTCCCTCTGCTCAGCTTGATGGAATTGAACTGTGGAAAAATCTTTGGAGAGGTGGTGGCAAGGGCCAAGGGATGGCGAGCACTCAGGAAGTGGAGGCAGGGACGCTTAGCATCTCCTGCATATCCTGTCACCGTGCTGTGTCTTCTGTCAGACACAGAGCCGGGCACTTCCTTGTCCTGTCGTATTTGAATCTAAATCTGGACATTTGCACAATTCCATCTTCTTTCTCTGTGTCAAATTTGTTATCAGTTTCTTCTCGTTGTTACACTCTTCCCAGTAGATGCCTCTTGCATCCTCATTGTCACCACCAATGTTTCCTCTGTGAAGTATTACAGATGTTTCCTAAGTGACCTGTGTCCCAATCCAGCCAAAACACACTGTGAAACTTTGTCTTAAAACCTCATGGTTTGTGGCCATACCACAACGTCTGCACATGCCCGCTTGCCCACCAGCTTGGCCACCTCCTGTTTGAGGAGCTCAGCAAGGGTGCTTTCCCTGTGGTCCTCAGGTGTGTGAAGAAAACCTCTATGCAGGAACACGCAGCAAAAATCATCAATACCAAGAAATTGTCTGGTATCATCAATACCAAAGTCACCAGGAATTAGAACGTGAGCTGAATGTGCCAACTTCTGTGACATCCAAATAGTGTGCGCCTCCATGACAGTATTTATTTTCTTTTTTTTTTTTTGGCACTGGGGATTGATCTCGGGAACTTGTGCTTGCAAGGCAGGCGCCAGAACCACTGAGCTCAATTCCCCCTGGCCCCACGACAGTATTTCTGAAGAAGGGTTTCCACTGTCTCGTGTGACCTTGTTACTCCTGAGGAGCTCTTTGAAGACACTGTGGCCAGAGAGTGCTACGGTGAAGCAGAGGCCAGGCGCTGTGCACATCAGGTTTGCAGAGTGTTAACCACATTCACCAGCGTGACATCGTCCATGCAGACCCAAGGCCGAGAACCTGCTGCTGGGGAGTAAATTCAAGGGTGCTGCCGTCAGGCTGCCTGACTCTGGCCTCGCCATCTTAGCGCAGGGAGAGCAGCAGGCTTGGTTTGGTTTTGCTGCCTGTGAGGAACATGGTGCCAATCATGTCGAGTACGCAGTGACATCACTGCACACTGCATCCGAAGCGAGGAATTCCAAGAACCCTTAAGAGAGCAGCACTCAAAGAAGCTGATTGGTTACACGTAACCTAAGAACAGGTGGCCCCACCGCCACAGCGGCAACAGCAGATACGATGGTGGGCATGACGGGAGCCGTGTTGCTCTCACTGGGGCTCCAAGTACTCGTCTGTCCTCTGGGTCTTGAGGAAAGATCCCTATGGAAAGCTGTGGCTAGCTGGGCCTGCAGGGTCATCCTGTGTCCTCCTGGGGGGTGACCCTCCCTTCTGGGAGGAGGATCAGCCCAAGCTGTACCTGAAGATCGAGGCCATAGCCTCTGTTTTCTTATCACCCCGATCAACCAGATGTGGACCGTAAGCCCAGCAAAGTGCACCGCCACTGACAGGGCTCTTGGGCACCCATCGCCGTGACCGCGCCGTCTCCAGGAACATCTCAGCTGCAAACACCTGTTGATCAGGAAGTCGGGTGACGGTGTCAAAGAACCACAAAGCACCACGGCAAACAACCCGACAGATGGGATTCAGGCTCCATGGCGAGGTACGATGCTACTGCAGGAGACGAGGACCTCAAAGTGTGAACCCAGGAGGCCACTGAGATCACAGAACAGCTGACAGAAGCCATCAACAGTGGGGGCCTAGAAGTCTGCACAAACATGTGTGACCCAGGCCTCACTTCCGTTTGAACCTGAGGCCCTCGGTAACCTGATGGAGGGGAGGGATTCCTCTAAGCTTTACTTTGAGAGTCTCCTGTGCAAGAACCCACCATCCTGGCCCCATCCGTGTGACTGGGGAGGACGCATCTTGCATGGCTTACATCTGCCTCCCCAGGACATCAACAGGCAGGGCCAGCCTCGCACCGCCAGTCAGCGGAGAGTCGAGTCTGGACTGCGGTGATACTGGTGGCTCAGTGTCCACGTCATTGCTCCGGGGCCCCTGCCACACCAAACAGCCACAGGGACATGAGACTCCAGCAGGAGTCGGACGTTCATAGCCAGTGAGTGCTCTGGAGGGTCCAAGTGACAGTGGCAATCCTGTTCATTTGAGGATTAAAATAATTAAATCACAAAACAGCAGCCAGTGCACGCCCCTGCGTGCTGTCCTCCTGCCCACCTTTGTATCTATCTCTGCTGAACGGAGGAGGTGGTTTTTACACGTAAGCAAAAAAAGAAAAAATATTATTTAAAAACCATGGACTCCATACCATGATGCATTTTAAAACCACCAATGGCCCTTGAGCCTGCAAGAAGGCCGGAGCTGATGTGCCACCCATCCCGGCAGGAACAGTAGGCTCGCCCACCAGCCCAGAAGAGGGGAGCCAGCCTCAGGTCCCCCAGGGCTCAGAGGGATCAGGCCAGGATTCTGCAGAGGTTGCAGCCCCTAAGGTGGTTTGCTGACCCCAGGGCTAGGAGCAGACCTCTTTGGAATCAATGCTGTATCCGTCTGACCTCCTTGAACAAGAACGCAGAGGTCCCTCCTGCTGGGGAGGTAGTTGAGGAGCAAAGGCCTTCGGACTTTGCTGCATGGTTGGAAGAGAACCGGCCCTGCAGAGCTGTGTCTGCTGGGAAGCCCACGAGAAACTCTCGTCAGTCAGACACACACCGGCTCCTCGCTCCTGTAGGACACACAGTGCGAGTAGGCCCTGAGTTTGAGGCCTGCTCTCTGCAGCCGGAACGGGGAGGGCTTGCTGCTCTGCTTCGTTTGTTTTCTTAATATAACTTAGCAATGAGAGAGCCAGGCCCTGGTCGGGCTCCCCTTGCTGCCTTTGGCAGTTGTGTGTCCTGGGAGATCTGGGCCATCTTGGTGGTGCCTCTCTTCCTGCTGGCTGTTCCAGGGCGACCCTACTCGGAGCCGGGGCCCTCTGCTGAGTGCCCTGCTGGACACGAGGAGCAAGGCAGCTGCAAGAGAGCTGTGGCTGTTCCTGTGCCTTGGGGCTCCCGAAGGCCTCCTCCCTCCCTTCTCTTCCCTCGCTGCACGTCCATCTCTTCCCTGTCTCTCAGATTGCCTGACTGCTCTGGTGAGAAGAAGTGTCCTCTTGAAAGAGGCCCTGGACTGAAATGTAGACTTCCTGCTGGACTGTCTGCAGTATCACTCCTCCCACCTGCGTGTACCCCAAAAGGCAGCTGGAGCCTGGGTCCTACTCATTGTCCCTGTCGGTGCCCCAGGGTTCCGTTCCAGGGAGCAGACAGCAGAGAGAACGGGAGGACTGGTCCTGGCCTGGGTTCCCCCTTCAGCTGCACACACACCTGCGCCGTGGGGGTGCAGTGGGAGGCCCCGGGTCCTGGATGAGCAGGAGCCTCGAGAAGAGGCAACAGAAGAGGTGCACTTTGGAGCCAGCTGAGAAGAGTGAAGACGTGTAGATACTGGGACTTGGAGTTAGCCGGGCACTTCGAGCACCTCATTCCTGCCTGGCCTTCGCCCCTTCTGGGCCCTCGCCCCTTCTGCCCTGCAGCCTGTGGTGCCAGCTCGAAGACACCTTCACTACAGGGCTCAGTTTGACTGGCTGGAAGACGAGGTCTTAAGAGTTCCTGGAGACCGATCGCTTCAGTGGCTGCTCCAGCCTCACTTGGCATTCTTACTCCTCTTCCAGGCTCTTTTCAGCATCTGTAGTCAATAGACTGTTAAGAAGGAAATCACCTTCTCAACAGGAAACCGAAGGCATTTGATGCAGAAGTTTTGGACGATGACATAGAAATCATTTAAATACAGTGTTTGTTCTGAATGTTGGTAGATCATAGCTTTGTTACAACGAAACCTTGAACTGAAGATATTTAATAAAATTACCTGTAAATGATCAAAAACAACAGCAATAAAACTGTATGATTTTAGCCATGCGTGATAGTGCATACCTGTAATCCCAGGTGCTCAGGAGGCTGAGGCAGGAGGATTGCCAAATCTGAGCCCAGCCTGGGCAACTTAGCAAGACCTGTCTCAAAATAAAAGGGTTGGAGATGTAGCTCAACACTCCCTGCTCATTCTGTAGTACTGTCAAAAACAGCAACAGAAACAGTGGTGGACCATGGCTGTAATCCTAGTACTCTGGAAGGCTGAGGCAGGAGGATCACAAGTTGTAGCCTAGCCAGGGAAAATTAGCCAATTAGCAAGACACTGTCTCAAAATTTAAAAAAAAAAAAAGGCCGGGGATGTAGCACAGTACAAAGGCCGTGGGTTCAATCCCTGGTACTATGCAAAAGCCAAACACACACCAAAAGAAAAAAAAACCTCAAACAGCTGCGTGCACAGTTTCACCGTGTCTTAAAAACTTGTTCTAAACCGTGAAAGGGGCACCTTTCTCCTTGGCCTGTTGCTTCAGCCGACCACACCCTGCCCCTTTCTGCTCTCTTACTCTGCTCATCTAGGTCCACTCCCAGCCCGGCTCGTGCACTTGCTGAATGCTGGGCGAAGACCACTGGGTGCCCAGGTGTGTGCGTGCCTCACGCCAGGCCGCCTCCACTGCTGACATTAAAACACTGTTTCCGACTTTCAAGGACCACTTCCCGTCCCCATTGCTCAGCGAGGCAGTGTCTTGTATTTCCGAGCCTTTTGCAACTTGCAAACCACCTACTGTCAGGAGTAAAACAGTCCCTTCCAAGTCTCTCTTCTGGTTCCACACCACTACTTCCAGTCCCTTGAAGTGCGCAGTGTAGTTGCTGAAACATCAGAAGCTGGAACTGCTTGCCTTTGGTAAGGATCTCAGTTATTGTGGCACTTGAATGACATTTTTAAAAAACATTTATTTGTGCACATTTGCAGTACATTATGATTACATTCATTCTGAGGAGTTAGCACGTGTATATAACACATCGTGATTCTTTTTGCTCTCCCTGCCCCTCCCTCCATCTTCCTATTTGAGAAAGATCTGTGTCCTTGTTTCCTGTTGTCTGTCTTTCATTTTGCTCTTTAATTGATTTATACTTTGGGTTTCTCATACAAGAGAAACTATGCACTATTCAAGCTTGTGTGTCTGATTTATTTCACTTAACATTATGATCTCAAGGTGCATCAATTTCCCTACAAATATCTCAAACTTATCCTTCTTTATAACAGAGTAGTGCTCCATTGTGTGTAAATACCACATTCTCTTTATCCATTCAGAATGATAGCACACTTTAAATATTGTGTCTGGCTTGGTGTGGTGGCCTATGCCTGTCATCCCAGCACTCAGGAGGCTGAGTCAGGAGGGTTAAGAGTGGGCTACATAGTGAAACCCTGTCTCAAAAGAAGACAATAAATATTATGTTTGTTGTTTCTATTTATTTTGTATTAAATTCTTTTATTGGTACATTGTAGGTATACAACACAATTACATTTCTCATTGGGAATTGTACCTTTATATAATGCATCTTGGTTCTTATTTATTCCCCATTCCTAGCCCTTCCTTCACGCCCTCCACCCTTCCCTATTTACAAAGACTTCATTTCCATTTTTTCCATTTCTCATCATTTTTTTGCTTTCCCTTCGTTCCTTTCCTCTGCCCCTCCCACTACCCTTACCCCTTTGGACCTTTCCTTCCAATTTTACATTATCGAATATTCATTCTAATCATTGGTACATTTTAGGTATACAATATAATGACATTCATCATTGGAAATTTGCGCCTTTACATAGTCTCTCTTGGTTCTTATTTTTCACCCTTGCCCAGCCCTCCCTTCAACCCCTCCAGTCCTCCCTATTTACAAAGATTTTGTTCCTAGTTTTCCATTTTTTCATATTAATCCCATTCCCTTCTTTCCTTTCCCCTAGCCCTCCCACTTCCTTCCCCTTTGCCCCTTTTCTTCCTATTTCACATTACCTATTATACATTTAGTCCTTATTTACACTTTCAGTTTCTAACACCAGAGAAACTATTTGGTATTTATTCATGTGTGACCTATTTATTTCACTTAAGAGTATTGCCTCAATGTGCATCCACTTAGCTATAAATGTCTCTAATTTCTCATTTTTTATGCCTGAGTAGTACTCCATTTTATAAAAAAAACACATTTTCTTTATCCAGTCTCCAGTTGATGGGTGTTTGGGCTGTTTCCAAGTTTTAGCTATTACAAACTGCGCTGCTATGAACATGGGTGCACATATATCACTGTGGTATGATTCTTTTAATTCTTTGGGGAAGATCCCCAGCAGTGGAATAGTGGGGTCAAATGGGACTTCCAGTCCTAGTTCTTTGAGGTATCTCCATACTGATTTCCACAGTGCTTGCACCAGTCTACACTCCCACCAGCAGTGGAGCAGGGTTCCTCTTTCCCCACAGCCCCGCCAGCATTTGTTATTGGTTGATTTCATGATAGCAGCCATTCTTTCTGGAGTGAAGTGGAATCTCAGCGTTGTTTTTTTCATTTGCATCTCTCGAATGACCAGTGATGTTGAACATTTTTTCATGTATTTATTTGCTGTTTCTACTTCTTTGTGTGAGAAATGTCTGTTCATTTCAGATGCCCATTTTTGGATTGGGTCTTTAAATTTGGGAGGTCTGATCTTTTTAAGTTCTTTATAGATTCGAGATAGTAGACCTTTGTCTGAGGAAGAGCAGGTGAAGATTTTTTCCCACATTGTGGTTGTCTCTTCACACTGCTGGTGGTTTCTCTTGCTGTGCAGAAGCTTTTTAATAAGAAGGGATCCCATTAGTTGATTGTTTGTGCTAGTTCACGGGCAACTGAGGTTTTGTTCATAAAATCTTTTCCTACACTGATGTCTTCAAGGGTGCTACCTAACCTCTGTTCCAACTGGTTCAGAGTTTCTATTTTAATATTTAGATCTTTAATCCATTTTGATTTTAGTTTAGTGCATGGTGAGAGATATAGGTCTAGTTTTAATCTTTGGCAAGTTGAAACCCAATTTTTCCAGCACCATTTATTAAAGAGGCTATCTTTCCTCCAGTGAGGGTGTTTGGCTCCTCTGTTGAAGATGAGATGGCTGAGTGTGTCTGGCGTTGTTTCTGCATCTTCTAATCTGTTCCACTGGTCCTCCAGTCTGTTTCTTTGCCAGTACCATGCTGTTTTTATCACAGTAGCTTTGTAGTAGAGTTGCAGGTTGGGGATTGTGATACCCCCTGCCATGTCTCTGTTACCTAGAATTGCTTTTGCTATTCTGGGTCTCTTCTTGTTCCAAATGAATTTTTGGATTGTTTTCTCGAGGTCTATGAAGTATGCTGCTGGGATCTCAATTGGAATTGCATTAAATCTAGATAGCAGTTTTGGAAGTATGGCCATTTTCACTCTATTAATCCTTCCTACCCAGGAGCAGGGGATGTCTGTCCATTTTCTGATAGCATCTTCAATCTCTCTTTTCAGAGTGCCATAGTTTTCAGAGAAGAGGTCTTTGATTTCTTTCGTTAGGATGATTCCTAGGCATTTCAGTTTTTTGGATGCTATTGTGAAAGGAATTATTTGCCCTATTTCTCTCTCAGTGAGTCTGTCATTGGTGTAGAGGAAAGCTATTGATTTTTGTGTGTTGACCTTGTAACCAGCTACTTGACTGAATTTGGTTATTAAGTCTAGAAGACTTTTGGTGGAGTTCTTGGGGTCTTCTATATAGAGTATCATGTCATCTGCAACTAATGACAATTTGACTTTTTCATTACCTATCTTTATTGCTTTTATTTCTTTCTCTTGTCTAATTGCCGTGGCTAATGTTTCCAGAACTATATTGAACAAGAGTGGTGATAGTGGACATCCTTGTCTTGTTCCTGATTTCAGTTTTTGACCGTTTAGTATGATATTAGCTGTTGGTTTTTCATAGATGGCTTCTATCAGTTTGAGGTAGAGACCATCTATTCCAGTTTTTTGTAGAGTTTTTATCATAAATGCATGTTGGATTTTGTCAAATGCTTTTTCTGCATCTATGGAGATAATCATATGGTTTTTATCCTTGGCTCTATTGATATAGTGTATTACATTAATTGATTTTCCTATATTGAACCATCCCTGCATCCCTAGGATGAATCCCACTTGATCAGGGTGTATGATCTTCTTGATGATCTTCTGCATTCTGTTTGCCATTATCTTATTAAGGATTTTTGCATCTGTGTTCATTAGTGAGATTGGCCTATAGTTCTCTTTTTCAGCTGGGTCTTTCTCTGCTTTGGGGATCAAGGTGATGCTTGCTTCCAGGAATGAATTTGGGAGTATTGCTTCCCTTTCAATTTCATTGAAGAGTTGAAACAGTAGTGGCAGCAGTTCCTCTCTAAATGTCTTGTAGAATTCAGCAGTGAAGCCATCAGGGCCCGGGCTTTTCTTAGTTGATAAGTTTTTAATTACATTTTCAATTTCATTGGTTGATATTGGGTTCTTCAGAATTTTTAGGTCTTCGTTCAACTTTGGTAATTCATATGTATCTAGGAATCTGTCCATTTCTTCTGTGCTGTCCATCTTATTGGCGTATAGGTTCTGGAAGTAGGTATTGATGATCCTCTGGATTTCTGCTGGGTCTGTTGTAATTTCACCCTTTTCATTCTTAATTGCATGGATTTGGGCCTTTTCTTTTTCTGACAAGGTTGGCTAAGGGTTTGTGAATTTTGTTGATTCTTTCGAAGAACCAACTCTTGGCTTCATTGATTTTTTTGTATTGTTCTCTTTGTCTCCATTGCATTGATTTCTTCTCTGATCTTTATAATTTCCTCTCTTGTATGAGCTTTGGGGTTGTCCTGCTCTTCTTTTTCTAGAAGCTTGAGGTTCAGCATCAGGTTGTTTAATGGGGCTCATTCTGTTTTCCTAATATGTGTATTCACTGCTATGACTTTCCCTGGTAAGACTGCTTTCATTGTGTCCCATAGATTCCGATATGTTGTATTGTCATTGTCATTTAATTGAAGGAACTGTCTGATTTCTTCTTTAATTTCCTCTGTGACCCATTGATTATTCAGAAGTGTGTTGTTCAATTTCCTCGTGTTTATGAAATTTTTTGAGTTTCTTTTGCTATGGATCTCCAATTTCATCGCACTATGGTCTGATAATATACAGGGAATAACTTCAATTCCTTTGCACTTACTTAAACATGTTCTATGTGTGAGTATGTGGTGTATTTTGGAGAATGACCTACATGCAGCTGAGAAGAATGTGTATTCTGATTTTGTGGGGTGGAAGACTCTGTAAACATCTGTTAAGTTCATTTGTTCAAGAGTTTGATTGATTTCTAGTATTTCATTGCTTATTTTTAGTCTAGTTGATCTATCTATTTGTGACAGTGGGGTGTTGAGGTCCCCCACTACAATTGTATTAGTGCATAGATGACTTTTCATGTCCGTTCGTATTTGTTTTATATAGTTGGGTGCACTAGTGTTTGGTCATAGATATTTATGCTTGTCATCTCTTCCTCTTGGATTCTTCCCTTTACAAGTATGTAGTGTCCTTCTTCATCTCTCTTAATCACTGTTGGTTTGAAATCTACTTGATCTGCAAAGAGGATAGCTACTCCTGCTTTTTTTCGGGTTCCTGTCGCATGCAGTATTGTTTTCCACCCTTTAACTTTCAGTCTGTGAGTTTCCTTTTGAATGAAGTGTGTTTCTTGTGTGCAGCATATTGTTGGATTTTGCTTCTTGACCCATTCTGCCAGTCTATTTCTTTTGATTGGTGAATTGAGACCATTAACGTTGATGGTTATAACTGAAATGTATTGACTTGTCATTGCCATGACTTTTTCTTTTTGTTGGGTTCTCCCCCTTTACATTTAATTTCTTGTCATGCCAGATGGGTTCATTCTGCTTTGCTTCTTGAGGTTGTGATCCTCAATGTGTGTTCCCAGGATATTGTGTAAAATTCTTTGGAGTGCTAGTTTGGTATTCACAAAGTTCCTAAGGTGCTCTTTGTCATGAAAGTATCTTATTTCTCCATCCATTTTGAAAGATAGTTTTGCAGGGTACATCAATCTGGGTTGGAGGCTGTTTTCTTTTAGGGCTTGGAATATGTCACTCCAAGCTCTTCTTGCCTTGATGGTTTGTATTGAGAAGTCTGCTGTGATTCTGATGGGCTTTCCTTTGTATGTGATTTGTTTCTTTGACTGCTTGGAGAACTTTGTTCTTCTGTTGTGTTTCTGGAATCTTCACAATTATATGCCTATGTGTAGATTTTTTTTGATCAAGGCTATTTGGAGTCCTATATGCCTCACTTATCTGTATGTCAAGCTCTTTTTCCCTGCTTGGGAAGTTTTCTGCCATTATTTCTGTGAAGAGATTTTTTATGTCATCTGCACTCTCTCCTGTTTCTTCATTGAGCCCAATGAGTCTTATATTATTCTTTTTTGCATCATCTAGCAGCTGCTGGATTGATTTCTCATGTTCCCTTATAATTTTGAAGCAATTTTTCTTTTCCTGGTCACTAATTGCAATCTTATGTTCTATATCTGAAATTCTGTCCTCACATTGGCTCATTCTGCTGTGTAGACTTTCAGTGGAGTTTTGCATGTCCTGGAAATCTATTTCCATCTGTTTCATGGATTCCATTTGTTTCTTATGTTGGGATTCCATCATGTTCCTGAGCTCCTCTCTAGATTTATTAATCATGTCTTGCACTAGGGGCACAATTTCTCCTGTTATCTGAGAAATTATTTCTGATTTCATTTTTTCCAGATCCCCTTTTGTTGCCAGTTCAGTGGGTCCAGGTGGTTGAGTATCAGAGTGTTCCATCTCATTTCCCTTTGGGGTTGCTGTAGGTGATCTGGAAGTCTGGTTTTGAGACTTATTTACGTGTTTTCTCATTTTGACTGGGGCAGGGGGCTCTTAGCGCCTGCACGGATTACCTCCTCTGAGCTGGGTGAGGTGGGACAGGGGCCGGGAGCAGCGGTAGGGTTGGTGACCCAAAAGCCCTTTCCTGTGGGCTGGGAGCAACCGGAGGGATGGTGGCCGGGAAACCCCTTTCTCTGGACCAGGAGCAGTGGGATGGTGGCTCAGAAGCCCGTCCCTGTGGGCCGGGAGCGGTGGGAGGGATGGTGGCCTGGAAGCCCCTTCTTCTGGGCCAGGATCAGCGGGACAGAAGGTGGCCCAAAAGCCCTTTCCTCTCGGCTGGGAGCAGCGGGAGGGATGGTGACCGGGAAGCCCCTCCTCTGGACCAGGAGCAGTGGGACGACGGCTCAGAAGCCCCTACCTCTGGGCCGGGAACAGTGGGACTCAGTACCTTGGTCTGGTGGTCTGGTGTCCTCTGCGTCTTTGTAGTGTAGAATCAGGTGGCTGCCTGTCTGCAGCGGGGTGATTCGGTGTCTTCCGCGCGACTCAGAACCTTGGTAGGGCGTGCACAGATCTTCCTGTCTGCAGGGGGCTGATTCAGCGTGTGTTCGGCGGGACTGGGGACCTCGGTAGGGCGTGCACAGACCTGCCTGTCTGCACTGGGCTGATTCGTCGTGTTCTGTGCGACTCAGGACCTCGGTAGGGCATGGGCAGACCTTTCTGGCTGCAGCGGGGTGATTCGGCGTCTTCCGAGCGACTCAGGACCTTGGTAGTGCATGCACAGACCTGCCTGTCTGCAGCGGGCTGATTCGGAGTGTCCTGTGCGACTTAGGGCCTAGGTAGGGGCCATGGGCAGACCTGCCTGTCTGCAGTGGGGTGATTCGGAGTCTTCTGCGCGACTCAGGACCTCGGTGGGGCGTTCACAGACCTGGCTGTCTGTAGGGGGCTGATTCGGCGTGTGTTCCGCGCGACTGGGGTCCTCGGTAGGGTTTGTTGTTCTTATTGATGTTGAACAGTCAAATCCAGTAAAACACTACACTTGCATCATAGGCCAGGCAGGGCAGGGTTAGGGGCTTCCCACACTTACTTGGAGAGGCGAAGCAGAGAGCCTTTGTTTAGAGAGTGGAGGTGATGGGTGTTCCAGAGGCAGCGTTTGTCCTGTTTGTGTGGCCAGGGTGTTGTTAGAGTGACTCCCCAGGGCAGGAAATTGTTGAGCCTTTTCCGGGAGCCGACCTTCCTCTTTACATCTTATTTCCTCTGGCCTTTAACTTAGAGTTCAGATGGGGCTGAGCTAGTTTAATCAAGAAACTGACAATATCAAAACGTGAATTGTTGGGGATTTTTTTGTCTTGATTTCCTGGTTTTCTACTGGAATTTTAGAACCTTCTCTTTCCAGTTCCTTTGACTTCCACCTTCTCCCACTTATATCTTTGCTTATCTGTTTTATGGAGGAAAAGTGCTTTCCCGAGAGTGCAGAAAAGGCATTGTCTCTAATTGTTTGGAAGAGGTGAGAGTATAAATTAAAAATGGATTGGCAAAGGAACACTGCTTTATCTTGCCAAGAGCTATTGACAAAATCAGACACAAAAGTGCATTGTGTGCATGTGGGGCCAATGGCAGATGCCTCTTTTTTTTTCCTTTCTAGTTCCGGGCATTGAACTCAGGACCTTGGCCTTGCAAGGCAGGCACAGCACCACTGAGCTAAATCCCCAGCCCAGATGCCTCTTGATGAAGTTAGCCAACCATGGAAACACGAGTGTTGGAGTGATTGGGGGTTTATACCTTCATTTGAGCCAGGTCTTCCTGGGACCCTAAAGAGCCTGCATGAGAACCCCGACCCCAGGCACCTTAAAACCCAGAGTGGCGCCCACCATAGCCTTTCTGAGCCAGGGGGCCTGGGCTGGGGTTCAGAACTCCTGTCTGTGAGCGGGGTGTGCTGGCGCGAACCTGTGTGTAATCCCAGCACTCTGGGGGGCCGAAGCAGGAGGATCCCCAAGTTTGAGTCCAACCCAGACAACTTATTGACTTAGCAAGACTTTGTCTCAATTTTTGTTTTTTATTAATCTTTGTTTCAAACTTTATTCCCAGGCTTCTTCATTAATTGGGCTGCAAAGAATTAATTGTATGTAAGCAAAAACTGAAAAGAGCTGCAGTGTCCAAGAGGCTTGGGCTTAAAAACATTAGAGATCTAGATTTTAGCAGATCCATAAACAAAAAACAGTTTTAAAAATCAGTCATAATATAAAATAGCAGCTCCCAGTAACTTCTTCCAAGTTATATCTTCAGAAGCTGACTCAATTCAGTTTCCCTCATTCTTAGAAGCCTCATCAAAATTCTCCACAAGATCTGGAACTTCATCGTCCTCCTCTCCAGTAGCGAGTGGTGCTTTTCCATCCACAGATTGTTTGGGCAGAGCTTCAGCCAGTCTCCTTAAACTAGTCAGACTGTCTGCACCGAGCTGGTTCAAGATGCTGGGTAGCATTTCTGTCAGCTGTTTCGTCTCAGCATGGCCTGTCCTGGTGAAAGTGTTTGCTGCCAGAGATGCCTGAACTTTTGGGTTGTAGAAGTGGATCACTGTTCCTTGGTTTGTAAACATATTCACCTCTTCAATACCAGAGATGTTGTTTACCCCTAACTTCTGTAATGAGAACTGAAGTTTTTATCACCTGCTGTAGCTGTTCTATAAACCACCTTCTTCCTGCGAACCGTTCCTTTCCCACCAATGCGCACTTGTGCCTGCAATTTGGCGAGGTTTTCCTGGTTCATGATAGTTTCTTTCATCTTGTCGGAGTGGTTATGGGGCAGCACAGGGGCTAGGGCTGGTGCTCGAGGGGTCTCGGGCAGACCAGCCGAGATTAGGCACACACACATGGGGACTCAAGATGGCAGCTAGAGCGACTTTATAAATTAAAAGAAAAAAGAAGAGGTGGGGCCGGAGATAGAGCTCAGTCCCTGGTGCTACACAAAAACACACTCCTGAGGGACAGTGCTTGAGACTTGTGAGCCCCTTTGTGGAACCCGTGCAGTAGACGTTGGGGAAGCCAGTGATTACAAAGTGGATAACCTCAAAACTCCTGAACCCCGGGCCGGGCCCTTGGCTTTGAGCTGGGGGCGCCCCATGCAGTAAAGCAAGAAGCCCTGCTGTCCCACTCCCCAGGAATGCAGAGCCCTGGGTGCTGCAGTGCCCTCCTGGAAATCGTACATCTTCGGTACCGGTTTTCTCAGGCTTTGAGTTAAGGCGGACATACTTAATGCTGGACTTTTGCAGTAACTTTCATGGAAGTGATGACAATGAAGCAATGTCCTTTTTGTTAAGTTCTCCTGGTATTTTCCAGAGATTTGTTGGGACTTTTTAAGATAGCTTGTTTGTTTGTTTATTAATATGGCAGGGGAGGAGTGGAAGCGAAGCAATATATTGGTTTAGTTTCTGCCATTCGTTTTCTTTTCCTTTGCCGGTGACATGGGGCGGCCTCCGTGCTGACAGTTCCCATCCTGGCCTCCTTTTCTCAGATGATCAAACGGGCCGAGCAGTCTCTCACCGTTTGAAGTGTCTGCGTGATGGAAAACAGCCATCTGGACTTGTTTCTCTCGCCCACACTCTTCAGGGAAATAAGCAAATCTATCCGCACAGAGCTGTTTTTGAACTTTCTCAGAAGCCCTTATCTGGGTCCCTGTGAAAAGCCCAGCAGCGTAGCTGGTGCTCCTGAGACTGGCACCGCCTCCCCTGGTCCTGCCCCAGCCTCCCCGGGGACAGGAGCACAAGGTGGCTTTGTCCCAGGGCTGTGGTTTCCGGCTCCTGAGAGCAGAGCCCTGCACAGAGCTACAGCCGCGGGGCTGGATCTCACGGCCTTCGCCCTCCTGCTCCTGGTGTCTGACAAACTTTGGTCCCTACAGCTGGGCAGTGCACACCCTTGCTCTGAGCGTGCCCGGCTGGAGCGCTTTGGGGCCGGCCCTTCACCTTCCTGCCAGTCTGCCTCCTGCACCCGGCCTGTGAATAGCAGCTTTCTCTGAGTTCTTCCTAACCTGGAATTTTTAAGTAGTGTATATTTAAAACTGGAAGGGGAGAAAAAGATCTTCCGCAAAGTTCCTCTTTGTCAAGCTATTTTGATTGCTAGTTGCCCCCTTTCTTCATTCACCCTGACTTCATTTCATTAGATTTATCCTCTACAGGAGGCTAGGGTAGTCAGTAGGATTATGTGCTTTTAGTAGGTGAGAGGAAAAGATGTTGAATTAGTTCTTCATCTTTTTTTTGAGACAGGGTCTCACTCTGTAGTCCAGGCCCACATTGAACTTGCTAGGTGGCCCAGGCTGACTTCAAACTCGAAATCCTCCTGCCTCGGGCTCTGTCCAGGGCTGGGATTACAGGCATTCACCACTATGCTCGGCTTAATTCTACTACATACCATATGTGTAGCAGGCACTAAATTTAAAAGGCCTGAAAAAGTGTACAATAAAAAGCAGTTCCTTAACCAGCTGGTTGCCCCTCGGAGCAGTGCTGACCACTGACCCCTGTGTTCTCTGAGGGGCTCTCTGTCCTCAGGAATGTTCATGAACACATGCACATTTTTAGCTCTGTGGGGTTAAAATTTACATATTGTAACTTGGGCCTACTTTCAGTATACAACTCAGAGATCTTCCTGTTAAGTTTAGGGCTGTGTGACTATTACCACAATCTAGTTTCAAATTACTTCCCATTTCTCTAAAAAAAAACCCAGTCTAGGGCTGGGGATTTAGTGCAGTGGTGTCGCTGCCTGCCTTGAAAGCCCAAGGTCCTGAGTTCGATCCCCAGTACCAAAAATTAAAAAAACCCAGTCCCTCATGCCCTTTGCTTCCACCCCAGCCCCAGGTAGCCAGGCTTTGGAGATTTATCCTCTGGATAAAGCCTTTTCTCAGTATGAAATATGAACAAACTCTCTGCAGAAGGCTGGCCTCGAACTCGAGGCAGTCTTCCTTCCTCAGCCTTCTGAGTGCTGGGATTACAGGCATGGACCACCACACCCAGCTTGCAAAATGTTCTTGAGGTTCATCCGTGTTGTAGCAAGTTTCAGCATATTGGGTTTCCTTGGCACTGAATAATACTCCCTTGTTGGAGATTATCATATCTACATTAATCAATTGAACATTTGGGTTGTTTTTGCGTGGCTATTATTTTTTGGCTATGAACAGTACATAAAAGTCTTTGGGTGGACATGTTTTCATTTGTTTTGGGGAAATATTAGTGATTGAAATTGCTGGGTTATTAGAGGGAGGGTTTGATGGGTCCTATGCTAAATTAATGATTAAACTTTTAAGAAACTTCCAAAATGTTCTCCAAACTGGTTGTACCATTTTATATTCCCACCAGCCACCAGCAGTGTATGAGACTCTAGTTTGTTCACATTGTTGATAACACTTCTTGCCTCTTTTTTATTATAGCCATTATAGCGGATATGAAATATAGCTCATCATGAACATAATTTGCATTTCCTCATGACTAAAGCTATTGACTGTCTTTTCATGTGCTTATTAACCATCTGTACATCTTTGGCAATTTAAATTCTTTCTGTTGTGAGTTTTATTTTTTATTATCTATTTGTTTAGAGGGTTTTTTTTGTTTGTTTTTTGAGGCAGGATCTTGCTTTGTAGTCCAGGCTGATCTTGAACTCACCGTGTAGTCCAGGTTGGTCTCCAACTTGTGGCAATCCTCCTGCCTCAGCCTCCTGAGTGCTGGGGTCACAGGCATGCATTACCACACCTGGGTGTCTATTGTCTGTTTTAAGACATGAAGTGGCAGCTGACTTTATAGTACCCTTCATTGTTTCTAGTCCTTTTCCTGCCAATTTTTTGGTTGTATTATTTTAGTATTTTAGGACTTATATTTTACAGCTGTTGTGATTATTTCAGATGAGATTGGACATGTTCAGGGTGGTATGGCTGTAGACTTTATGATTATTTTCGCCTTTCTCTTTTGATATAAAGCCTGTAATTGTTCTTCATCATTTTACCACTTACCTCTTATTTTGAGGAATTTTATCTTTTACTGGTTTCTGCAAGAAGGGCTTGGATAGCAGTCCTTTGAATTCTTGCCTATTTAAAACATTTGGCTATTTATATTTGTATGAAAGTTTAGCTTAAAATTTTGAATCTTTTATTTCTCTGAGAATAATTGTGACATTTGAATATGACCGTGGAGAAGCCTGAACTTTTGTCTCCTGCTTCTTTTTTTTTTCCTCCTCTTTTGATTGTCCTGGGAATTGAAGCCAGGGATTTGAGCTACATCCTTAGCCCCTTTTCACTTTTCATTTTTAGATAGGGTCTTGCTAAATTGCTAAGTTGTCCAGACTGGCCTGGAACTTGAGGTCCTCCTGCCTCAGCCTCCCAGAGTGCTGGGATTATAGGTGTGCGCCACCATGCTTGGCTGTATTTCCTTTTAGCTGCTTCTACTTTGTTTTGTTTTGTTTTTTGCTACTGGGGATCAAACTTGGGTCCTTGCGCTTGTGCAGCAGGTGGCGAAACAACTGAGCTAAATCCCCAGCCCTAGCTGCTTCTACTTTGGTCCACAGTTTGGGGCTGTGGGTTGAATATCCTTTATCTGAAATGCCTAGGACCACAGGTGTTTTGGATTTTGGATTTCTTGGGTGGTGGAATAATTGTACACCATAACACGTCTTGGGGTGGGACAGCTCACCGATGTTCCATGCACACCTTCTGCATGTAGCCCGGAGGTCATTTTAGACAGTATTTTTTTTGCCTGTGTTTGGTTGCCATCCATCACAGGAGGTCAGATGTGGAATTTTCCATATATGATATCTTGTTGGTATTCATAAAATTTTGGATTTTGGAGCATTTTTGGATTTTAGATTTTCAGATTAAGATGCTTCTCCACCTGTATTTTTGTTCATCCTTCTGTTTTTATGCCCCTAAGATCAGCCCTCATGGTGTATTTCCTGCCAATGTCTTTTTAGAGCTTCCTTGAACTCTTATAAATCCTGCTGTGTTTTTGTTTATGGAAATCAGTTACTAAGTTTTGTGAATTTATGACAACATGTTTGACTAAAATTGTAATCTGTTGTATTTGTGTGATGCATGTTCATCTGTCTTTGTTTGCTTGTTTGTTTTTTGAGACATGGTCTTGCTGTGTAGTTTAGGCTGGCCTTGAGCTCACTATGTAGCCCAGGCTGGCCTTGAGCAATCCTCCTGCCTCAGCCCCCCCCAGTGCTGGGGTTATAGGTGTGCGCCACCAGGCCCAGTGCTCTTGTTTGTTTTTACTTGTTTTCTTCTTGGCAGCATCTTGTGAAGGTTTGGGAGGTCTTTATCTTCTTGCTATTGCTAGGAGCCTCGTGCAGGCTGCAGACTCGGCCCTGTCCCAGGCTAACGTTTCGTGTGACTGCACGGACTGGGGAGGGGGTCCTTTCAGCCCTTGCCTTTCCCTTACTTGCTGAGCCTTGGGCTGGATGCTGGTGGTGTCCTAAGCCACCTGTCCTCTTCCCATGGGCCCAGCAGCAGCCGGCTCCCTCCCAGCCTGGCCTGCCTGCAGCTCCTCATTTCCTCCCACCTGTGCCCGGAATGCTGTTCCTGCTCATCCTCACACCTGTCCCTGCTGCTCTGAGAAAGTCAGTGCTGGCTGGCTGCTGAGGGTGCTTTACAGGTTTGAGGAGCCAGCTTGCTCCTCCCGCATCTGACCTTCGGTGCAGTCTGGCAACTCCTTCTCACAGTCTGCAGCCGTGGGTTACAGTTGTCTTCCGGTTTCCTCAGGGAAGGAGTTTGCAATTTTTTGTGTATGCTCCTTATTGCTTTTGGGTGTATTCCAAGAGGAAGTCGTTAAGCCAGGATATTCTGACAGGACAACTCTAGTTTTTAACTTTTTCTCTGCTAGTTAAAAATGTCGTATTTCACTGCTCCTCTTGTGTGTGCATGTTCATGGGGATTGAGCCCAGGGCCTTCACACGGAGATACGTCCCCAACCCCTTTTTTATTTTCTTCCTTTGAGACAGGGTCTCCATAAGTTTCCCAGACTGGATTTAAGCTCAGCCTCAGCCTCCTAGAGGGCTGAGATTGCAGGTGTGAGGCACCACACCTGATCTATCTATATTGTTTTGACTCCTGAAGGGGTTCCACGTTTGGGGCTTGCAGCTAATGGAGGCAAAGTCAAGTGGAGCTCAGGTTAAGATTTGTCCTCAGGAAGCCTTTCGCCTGGCCAGATGTGTTTATTTCGAAGGGAGCGCTGTATTGTTGCTCAGCAGTTTCCATGTGGAGCATCAATAGTGGTTGCCCAGTTATGACTTGCAGCCTTCCCGTGATGTTCCCTGGCATTCTTAGGATGCCCGGTCAAGACTTGTGGTTGGATTTATGTTTGAATTAAACAGAGCTCTCCATGCCCAGCCGTAGTCTGTGTGCAAATATGGAAACAGAAAGAAAGGGTGAGGCGCTTGGTGAGACCTCTATACCCAGGAGTAGAAATAATACAGGCAGGAACGTAGTTGAGGGCTACGGCAAAAGGGGAAGTCAGGGTACCAAATCCATACTGCTAACTCAGATTCTTAAATGCCAGGGTACCAAGAACTGGGAGGAACGTGCATCTAGGGCTCTGGGTGAGAGGAAAGAACAGGCTGAGGTCGCAGGAGGGGTGGCTTTGCTGGTTGGTTAGTAGGACAGACGCGAGGCATTTGTGTGAGGGTCTGTCGCCCCTTGGGGTGGGGGTGACAAGGAGTGAAGGCCCCTCCCTGACTGCCTGCTGGGCACAGAGCCTAGGCTGACCGCTCTTCCTTGACTCGGAGCTGTAGGAGTTGTTATGGCTCAGATCTGAATGGGCCCATAGCCTCCCGTGTTTGGCAGGCGCCTGAATTATGGGGCTTGTAGCTGACTGAGTGTTCAGGGGGCTCTGGCTGGACGAGAAGGTCGCTGGGGGTGCGGCCTGGAAGGTGTGTCTCCCTCCCAGCTCCTCCCTTCACTGTTTCCTCTCCGCCATGAGGTGAGCAGCTTTCCCTCCGCCAGGCCCCTGTGCTGTGCCGTCCTGCCTTGGAACCAGCCCACTGTGGACCGAGCTGTGAGACAAAGTAAACCTCTCCTCGTCTTTTTCGTCTGTGACTTGTACTCTACCGTTTTGGCCATTCCTTTAAGATTACGGTATACAGTGTATTAACTAATGTTATTATTTAATTTGTCATGCAGTTTTCCTCTATTATTTCATAGAAGTAAGAAGACTCTTTAAAAATATTTCTTTTATTAATATCTACTTGTATTACGTTGAAATAAGAACTATAAGCCTCTCTTCCTTTACGTTGTGGGTGTCAGGTATTTTGTCCCGGCAGTGAGAACAGACAGAGGCAGAGTGGCCGTGCCTAGATCCAGGGTGCAGAGTGGGCCTGTCCCTTCCTTCGTGGGGGGAGACCCAGGGAGTGGGGGCCAGCAGAGGGCCAGGGAGGGCCCAGCACTGAAATAGGAAAAAGGCACCCAGGGGAGGCGGGATGGGAAGGCTTGCCTGACTGATGGCAAACTTTCCTCTGAGGGTTGCATTTAATTTTAACCATGAGACAACAAACAGAAAAAATATATGGAAGTGATTCTGCCTGGTTTAGGGAGGTGATTGTGAACACACTGACTTTGGAACGTGTACCTCCCTCTGATTCACGGAGCATTGTCGGTGCCCTGCCTTCCAGACCATAAGGCGCTGTGCTTGGCGCAGGCCTAACTGTCTGGTCTGGTCTTTGAGGACCACGGTGAGTTCACCAAATCCTAGGTCATCGCACAGCCTCACAGGGCTGATGTGGGTTCATAGTGAGCCCTTATTTAGGGCAGTGTCAGGAAGACCCTGGCACCAGACTGTGGACTCCCTGGCTGCCCAGCAAGGCTGGTCCTCCTCTGCTTGCCACGCATCACCAGTGCCCACCCACGCCGGCTCTGGACAGTTGTGGGGAAGGAGGGCGTGGGAGAAATGAACAGCGAGTGTTTCCTAGACAGGGCTCAGGGGAGGGCACGGCCCAGGACGTCCCTGTGGCGCTGGGGTTTCCAGCTTTGTCCCTGTCCCGAAGACAGCAGGGGTGCCCTGGGAGGACAGAGTGGGTTTCCATGAGGAAGATATCAGGGGCTTCTGGGGACCTGGCTCCTCAGGAGGGGGAGAGATTTGGTGAGAAAACGCTACTCATGAGATTCACAAACCCGCTGGTTCCTCCTGGATAGCGAGCCAGAGGGCGACCTGTCTCAGAGGTGTCAGACACGGGGCTGAGCTCTGGGCCTTGCACTGGGTGACACTGTGGTGTCCTTTCCCCCGGAAGTTCTTTTCTGTTCCCCTTTCCATCTTCTCTGCCTCCATTTTCCCTCAGCACTGGGCAGGCACTGTGGTTCTTTCTGGTTTCTCTATGTCAGTGCCACCCTCATACTTGTCTGCTCTGCCTCCCTAGCAGCCGGGTGTCCTTGTATAACCCCGGACCCCCAGCACCCCTCCAGACCCCAGCCCGGCCTCCTGCTTCCTTCCCTCTGACCTGACTGAAGCCTGGGGCGATCATTTTAGCTACCATTTATAACACCAGGTTAATTTTGCACAGAAGAAGGTTTATCACTTTTATTTCCATCACCTCTGCCCGGTATCCGCTCAAGTGTAAACTGTTGGGAACGCTTTGGACCTGGAGACCCCCGGCCCCACGCTCCCATCTCTTTTCCATGTTACCTGTCATCCTTGGTTCATTTTCCTACATTTGTCCTTTTGCTGTGCCATTGCTCAGCCCCCACTGGCGAAGAGCAGATTTCTCTGCAGTCTGATTTCCGCAGTCCTGCCAATAATGTGCGGTTAACTCTTCAGCCTTAATTCTTGCTCTCCTTCCCATGTGGCATCTTCTTTCTGTCCCATCATATCCTCAGCACTGTCCCATGTCCCTGGAATGCCCTTTGCTCTGTGCCCCCTGTGTCTTTCCAGGTATTATCCAACCTCTGACAAACTATTTCAGTCCCTCCTTCTCCATGACCGAATCCTCCCTTACCTCCTTTAGCCCCTTCATCTCATTTTAGAATCTTATTCCTTTGTCTTCTTATGATTTGTAACCCGTGGTCCTAGTGTTACTGCCTAGGCAGATGCCGAGATACAGAGAATATCCCAACTTGGGGCCTCCTAGGGTGCTTTTATTACACAACATTATTACATTTTTATTACACTAAAAGACACATTGCCATTAATCCCCTTCAAAATACTCCTCGCTTTGAACACACTTATCCCATCATTCTTGCTGCTTTCTGAAGCAGTTCTGGAAGTCCTCTTTCATATGTGTCTTTTTTTTTTTTTGGTAACGGGGATCGAACTCGGGTCCTTGGGGTTGCACAGCAGGCGACAAAACCCCTGAGCTAAATCCCTGGCCCTTTTCATATGTGTATTGTTACACTTTCATGGTTGCCTCATATCAATTCAAAACGTTACCATTTTGACAATGGACAAGAGCCAGAGGTTGCACAGTGCCAGCTCCAGTGGATGGAGACATGCTAATGTTTTTATGAGCCTACCTTTCCATCGGATGACACCCAGCAGCAGCATTCACCATATTTTTGATCACACCTCGTAAGGATGCTTGTGAAAGAGGACTCCCAGAGCTGCTTCAGAATGTGGCAAGAGTTATGGGACAAGTGTGTTCAAAGTGAGGGGGAGGATTTTGAGAGCAGTGTGTCTTCTACTGTAATGAATATTTTTTAAAAACATTCACTGTATATTTTATCACCTGTAGTTCATAGAATGGCTTTTTGGGAAAGAGGAGCAGCTGGAGGGGTAGGTGGTAGGGAAGAGATGAAGTGGGAAGTTATAATAGAAACAAGGATAGAAATGAAAGGAGAGAGAGAGAGAGAGAGAGAGACAGAGAGACAGAGAGAGAGAGAGAGAACTACCTTATGTTGTCAATGTCTGTGTGTTTGTGTCCTCAGACAGATGATGGCCTGGAGTGCCACAGTGTGTATGTTATCCATTCATCTTCACAACACCCACATCCCTAGCAGGTTACTGTGTCCAAACTAGGTGATTAATGGATGCTAATGAGAGAGCCTGGGCACTGTTTATCATCTTCCCAGAGTGTAAAAAAGTCAGTGGTTTCGTCGCCTGCTGCACAAGCGCAAGGACCCGAGTTCGATCCCCGGTACCAAAAAAACCAAAACACAAAACAAAAGTAATGCCTAGCCGGTAATAATATGTGGAATCCGACTGAGTCTGTAGGATAAGTAGCTAAGAGCTGACTGTGAAGCTAGAAAAGAATAAAATATGCAACAGTATGCAAAACTATGCAAATGAAAAGTATGCAAAAATGTGTGCATTCGGTGAGTGCCAGAAGGTGACTTCATAAGGGAAGGAACTGGAGGTGAGGGGTGGCTGGAGAGCTTCTTGCCAGCCTGTGCCTTGAGGAAATTCCCCCAGCGAAAGGGGTGAGGATCAGAGAGCTACCTAAGTGGTTTTAAAAGAGTCTTCTCCTAATGTGCTTTTCTTTCTCACCATTTTCGGCAGGTATTACATAAGCTCCTTCCACCATGGGAGAAATAGAGCAGAAGCCCACCCCAGGATCTCGCCTGGGGGCCCCAGAGAATTCAGGAATCAGCACCTTGGAGCGTGGACAGAAGCCGCCCTCAGCACCTTCAGGAAAACTCATGTCCATCAAAATCCAAATGCTGGATGACACCCAGGAAGCGTTTGAAGTCCCAGTAAGTCGTGGGCCTGTGTCTGTGGACCCAAGGTGTGGGCTGCGCCCACGTGGGAAGGTCCACCTCAGTCCTGTGCCCCCATGACACTGGGTGGCTGAGAGGGTCTGTGTGTTCAGCTGTTCCCTCCCCATGCTCAACATGCGCTGCCTTCCCACTCTGCTTTAGAGCCTCCCAGTTTTCAGATTTATGCATGAACCACCCATGTAGTGATGTCAGTGGCCTCAGCGCTTGAGGTTCATGATGACTTCCCGCATGCAAATATATAAATATATGTTATCTGGGTGTGAAAGTATATGTGTGTATATGTAGTAGTTCAGACCTAAATTATATCCTCTAGCGTGTATAACTTTATAGTGTATATCAAACACATGGTATACATCATGTGTAAGTATATGCGTAATAGATGCATTGTCATTAGTCCCCTTCAAAATACTCCTCCTCACTTTGAATACACTCACTCTTATCCTGGTCACTTTCTGAAGCAGTTCTGGGAGTCCTCTTTCATGAGTATCTTTAGTTGAGCTGCCTCCTGTTGATTCAGACTGTTTACCTTTCATGGTCATTTTGACTTTGGGCAAGAGGCAGAAGTTGCAGAGTGCTGTGTATTTATGTCTGAATTGGAGAGAAGAGTGGTCTTCTGGATGGATTCCAGTTTAATTTGCTAATAACGCAGGCAATTTTTCTCTTAGAGTGCGGTATGTGTATCCCTACTTCACTCATGTCTAGATTAATGGCAAGAAAAAATCCCAAGAAAACTTCAAATAGCAGTACGTGTGTTTTCATGCCAGTAAATCAAGTGGGACCATGTCCACGGCCTGGGAGGGCTGACTGAAGCTACCAGTGTGGTGGCCCTGAAATGGGCCTGCCATCGCCGGGATCAGGGAGGGAACCATGCTGAGTGAAGGGGCTGTGGCCTCCCCCCAGTTAGCAGAGCCCAGCTTGTCTTTTCCCCAGGCCAGAAGGTGCCTGATGGCCCTTTCTTCCAGGGCCCCCCTCCTTGACCTTGGCTGGGCCCACAGAGTGCTCCGCACACCTTGGATCGGGTCTTTTGTGTTCTGTGTTGGTACCAAATACTGCACGGAACTGACATGATTTATGGAGGAAGAAAATAACTCGAATTCCAAGCAGCCAACCTGTGAACAGATTTTGAGAACACACCTGTTTTTAAAGTGAAAACAATCTGTCCATTATTCCTGTTGGCTCGAGTGACTGAAATTTAATAGTTGGCATTAGCAGTGGTAACCCATTATTTAATCATTTATGGGATATGACTCAGTATATTATATTTATTTCAAAGAACATTGTTCAGAGAGTGTGAATTAAGTGTCTCAGAGAAAGATGAAGCTCAGAATAGCTGTGTTTAAAACTACCAATTTATGGTGCACTGCAAATAACCTCTTTGGCTTTCTCGCTGTGGGATTCATATCTTTCAAGGGCATGGGGAAGGCCTTCGTTCATCGGTGAACAAAGCCGTTGCTGATGTCTGGAACTGTAAAATACATTGAGGAAAGCACCTGAGAATGTGGCCTTCTGGGACATGTGGGCCTGTGGTCTGTCCGTCCCTCCTCCCGTGTTTTCTCTTTCTTGCCAGACTGGTCGGGTGAGGTTTCAGTTTCAGTGTTTCCCCTTTGGTCCTGGTGAGGACCTCTGATCCTAGCTTGTAGCAAGGCATTCTATTTAATGGTGTTGCAGTTCAGGGTTTGGACTGAGCTCTCAAATGCTGCTGTGTGTGCTTGCCGTGGAATCGTTCGTTATACTGCATTCAGCTGCACTTCTTCACTTTTCCAAAACCAAAGAATGTCGAGACTGTCCCTACCTGTGTTTAGCAAGGAACTGTATTATATAGGAGCGCTCTGCCTAAGAGGTATAGAATTGTATTTTCATCTTTTAAAATTATTTTCCTTCACAATCTCTGGTGTTTCTACTTTGAATTTTTAAGCTCTCTGTCTAGAAGGAGGAACCTTTCTCATTCCCCCATAAACTCCTGTGCACCCTATTAGTTTTACCCAGAGGCCTCCTTTCTCAGGCAGTGGCTGGACTTTTTCCTCTCTTTTGCAGATCTTTCTACCTATGCACCTATCAGGGTAGAGCCGGACTGAGTAGATTCAAATCCCAGCTTCTCCTACCAATAGTTAGACACTTAACTTCCTTGGTCTGCTTTCTCCTCCATAAAATGAGGATCATAATAAACACTATTTTGTACTACATGAGAATGAAAAAGTTAATATAAAAGAAGTGTGTAGACCAATTTTGGCATATACTAGGAGGGTAATACACAAGATTAGCAGCACCAATGAGCAGTGCTATGGCACTGCTGGCTTTTCCTGTGGTAATGGGGACCTTCCTTATCACCCTGTCTTCTCTATATCTAGCAAAGCACCCTGCAGAGTAGTCATTGAAAGTTTGCTGAGTGAATGTTAGAGTGAGTTTATTTCACAAGTAGAAGTTCATGCCATTGTTAGTTTTGACATGTTCCCTCCGTTCATGTTTCATTTTTATTCTTCTAGTTTGGCCAGAATGCTCACTCTCAATCCCTGGGCAACAGATGTTTTCCTTAACCGGCTGCAGAAAGCCAGATATCAGCATTTCTGTTGATGGAGCTGACTAAATTGTTGCCTTGTGTTCTTTAAGAACAGCTCCGCCAGGCCATCCGCAGCTGGAAGCCATCAGGGCTGTGGTGACTCAGTCATCCTGCTGCGGTTGGAGGACAGGGACTGCAGGATCGCAGAGCCCCAGCTCCCGAACTGCGAACTGCATAAATATCTTGCTCCAAAGCTTTCTGCCGCAGAGACTCCCCCAAGGCCAAATGTCTGACCCCGGAAGTGTCCCCTCACCCGAACGTGAATTCTTCGGCATTTGCCACGCAGGCCAGCGGGGCGTGCGGCGCGTGGCGTGCGGCCCGAGTTTCCTTTTGGGGTCGTTCTCATGTAAACCCTGTCTGTCCCTAGGGATTGAGCTTCCTGGGGGGGCCTTTTCTGAATCCTTTGGTTTTGCAGTACAAATGCAGGCAAAGTACTCATTTTAAATGCAAATTCCATAACAGTCCTGGGCACACAGAACCCAGCCATACTCCTCCTCCGAGGCTGTTTCCGTCATCATTTACAGCCTTTAGAAAAATCATTCTGAAGCTTTAACCTTTGGGAAAGCCAGGGCCCTGTGTGCTGCGGTCTCTTCCATTCCGTAGTTTCCTGCGTGACCACCTTTACTGTTGAACTTGGACGGCCCTTGTAGGTCTTTCCCCTGCAGAGAGAGAAGTTCAAAAACTGGATTTACAGTAAGTTCTTGCCTGGTGTTTGATCATCTTTATGTGGAAAATGCTGTGCAAATCAGCTTTCCGTGTGGTCTGAGGAAGGGAGCTTTCTCTCTCTCTGCTGAGGTTATAAAGCAGAGTGACTTTGGGCCTCGGAGAGGGTTAATGACACCTCCTCTTGCCAGGCCACCTCTCTGGAAGGCACCTGAGTTGATTTTATGTGTCCGGTCCTCGTGACCCACTGGTAAAGGAGGAGCAGATGGTCGCTTCTCCAAGTGTTTATTCCTCTCGTTAGCAAGGACAGAGAGAGAGGAAGGACAGAGGAGACCAAGTGCAGCCACTTTTTGCCTCTGTTGAGCAGGCTTTGTGACTGTCCTGGAAGCTGCAAGGGGGATGAGACGCTGCATCTGTTGAAGGGTCAGCAGCAGAGGTGGTGGCGGGTGGGTGGACGGGGCCGAAGCCCTCCTGGGGCTTTTCTTGTATCCCTGTCCTGTCTTTGCTTTCTTCAGAAGCTTCTGTGGCCCTCCAAGCTGGTACAGCTGGCCTCCTTTGTCCCTGGGTAAAGAAAGCATGGGTTTCTTAGTTCTGGGCACAAAGAACCAAACTGGACCCCTCCTCCTAGAAGAGCCTCTGCCTTTGCCAAGGGCCTGCTGGGCACTGCCAAGGGTGTGAGCCAACAAGGGCTGCTGTTCTCAGCCTCCTTCCTGGGTGTTTCAGCTTCTGCATACTAGCATCTCATGCTGGAAGATTCGCTATGTTTGCCTGCTAGTTTTGGCCTCCAGCAGGTCGACTAGAAGCTCTCTGGGGGCGAGGCCTGTTTTCTTTTTGTTCATTGTTATGGTTTGAGTCTAGATGGTCCCCCAAAGCCTCATGTGGTCATAGGCTGGATCTAGAGCGTGTGAAGCTGGAATTGACTCACGGTGCAATGCTAGGCTCAAGGGCACTAGGATTAAGGGTGTGAGTGCTACCCACCCTAAGTAGCCTGGATAAGATAAAAGGGCCAGAGAGATGCTGTTAAATTGCCCTTGTTACCTTTGCTATCCTGTGCAAGCAATGTTGTTTCTCCTCTGTGATGCCTGTTTGCCATCCCAGCCTTGGAGGCAGCCGATTATGGACTGAAACCTCTGCAAGTTGTAAGCCAAATAAACCCCTTCCCCTTCAACTTTGGGTGTCAGGTATTCTGGCTCAGCACAAGAGAAGAGTAATTAACACATTCATCCTCACTGCCTTCGCCAGCCTGAGGCCTGCTATCCACATGCAGTATGTGTACCTGACCAGCCGCACCCTGTTGTTCACAAGACTTTTGACTCGTGGTTGGTGCCATCCCTGTGTACAGATAAAAAATCCACAGGAAATGCTTTCTAGCCCCTTCCTCAGGGTGCAGGGAGTTGAGGTCAGGCTGGCATTGGGACCCAGACTGCAGGACCCCTCAACTTCCTATCTTCCCATACCAAGCCACCTCTGTGTGGATCAAGAGGTTCCCATTTCAGCTGGCTCCCCAGGACCCCCATGTTCCCAGCTCCGTGATGCTCTGCTTTTTGTCTGCTTCTGAGCCCCACTCAGCCCTCACCCCAACACTTGGATCCAAGTCCCACCCAGCCAATCGTTATCTTTCCTCTATTTAGGCTTCACGTCCATCTTAATAGCCAGTCGCTACTCACTAACAATTTCCTTCACGTCTCTGCTCCCCAGACTCCCCAGACTCCGTTTCCTTATCAGCAAAATGAGGTGTCTGGTCAGGACGATCATCCAGGCTTTGTCCTCCCTCTCCTTTTTTGGGAGTTGAGACCCTGTGTTGGCATCCTTGTTAATGGAGGAGCTTTTTGTGACAGCATTTGGGAATTCCTCAGATGCACTGTAACTCCTTGAGGAAAGGAGTTGTTAATCGTAAAACAGAAAAAAAGCCCGATCAGACATGGTGGTTCCTGGGAACCTACTAAATGCTAGAGAAAAATATGCTCAGGAGAAGCAGCCGTGGTTGACATGTGGCAGGCTCCTCCCACGAGTGTCCGGAGGCCTTGTGGTGTGGCTTAGGCATGGTGACTGTCACTTTCTCAGAGCTCAGGGGACTAGACAGCTGAGCTCCGTCTTGACAATGGGGGACAGTAGGAGAAAGGAATCAGATATTTTCTCAGGGACACACTATGTTTTTTGTTTGTTTTTGTTTTTTGAGACAGGATCTTGCGTGTAGCCCAGGCTGGCTTTGAACTCACGGTGATCCTCCTGCGTCGCCTCCTCAGTGCTGAGACTGCAGGCGTGTGCTTCCATGCCTGGCCAGCAACACACTATTAGTAGAAAATCCAACAAGTCCATTAAAGTTAGAGAAGATCTCTCAATTTTTTTTTTTTTAAGGAAAACAATTACTTTGCATGTCGCAAAAGAGGCCACATAGGTTTTTGCTGTTGGCAAAATTGCCCATGCTATCTTGGAGACTTAATTAGGGGTGAGATAAAGCCGAGTCTTCAGTGATTAAACCATGATTTCATTTTATTACCTTTCTGTGAAACAGGCCTTTCATTTCTTTAATTCTCATGGAAACCTGGGTGGGACATTGGTGGAAAGCTTGTGCTACTGAGGAAGGGCTTCAGTGGTAGTAGACTATAAAGTTGTCTTCTGAACCTGACCTCAGAAAAAGAGATGGAGCAGAAGTTGATCTTTTCAGAAGCCCTGTGTCGTCTCCTCTCTGCCCCCTCCCATTTATGACAGGAGGAGTTGAGACTAAAGGCCTTAAGTGTGGCTTGTGCTCACTCATGGACTCTGTCTCTGTGAAAGCGCTTGGTTTCCCTTTTGTTTCTTTTTTGTTTTTGTTTTGATTTTTGTTTGTTTTGTTTTGTTTTTTGATACTGGGGATTGAACTCGGGTCCTTGTGCTTTCGAGGCAGGCGCCGGAAGCACTGAGCTAAATCCCCAGCCCTGTTTTTGATTTTTTATAAATTTTGCTTCCAAGTTTATTTCTCAACCACTTAGAAAATGGGCCCTCTTTTTTTTTTTTTTTGGTACCAGGGATCGAACTCAGGTCTTTGCGCTTGCAGAGCAGGCAGCGAAACCACTGAGCTAAATCCGCGGGCCTGGGCCCTCTTTGATAAGGCCTTGTAAGTCTACTTTTCTCTTCACCCCACCCCCAAGAAGTGAAACATATTTAATTAAGACCTTGGCTGGGTTTATTAGTCAGCTTTCCCATTGCTGGGACAGAATACAACTTAAGTGGGAAGGGGTTTAATGTTGACTCATGGTTTCAGGGGTCCAGTCCATGGCTGCACAGCTATGAGGCAGAAACATCATGGTGGAAAGGAGTGGCAGAGCAGAGTTGCTTAACTTCATTGGTTCCAGGAATCAGAGTACAGGGCAAGAGCCAGAGAGGACGGGGCCAGGAACCAGATACAGTCCCCACGGTGATGTCACCCACCCAGGCACACCCAGAAGTGTGCTTGTTAATCTCCTAAGCCAGTCAAGACGACCGTCAGGATTGACCATCACAGGGGGAAGAACCTTGTCTTTCTATAAAGTTCTCTCGTGGCTCCCTAGAATTGCAAGTGGAGCAGAAGGCTGTCCTCACAGTTGCTCTGATGACAGTTATGATAGAACGAGGTGTGTGGCACAAGGCTACTCAGTGCTCTTCTTCTGCATGAAGTGCTTCTCACAGGAGAGAAGCTGATGGTGGCGGAGGGGGAGGGGGAGGGGGAGGGGGAGGGGTAAGAGGAGACCTAAGTAAAATTTAATTGGCCATTTAAAACCAGAAGGGAGGCTTATTGTCCAGAACATAGCCTGCCTCTTGAGCAGGTATGCTCTGAGCCAGAACGGGGCGGGGGGCCAATTTCACATGTTTTAAAAAATAAGCTAACGTTTCTTTCTCCTTATCAGTGTTGCTTTTGGCTCCTTTTAGAAGCCAAGTTTCTGAAATACTGTCGACATCCACTTTGCTTTGCATGGTCATTTCTGTGTTTTATTTAACTTTGAATGATAAACGGTGCTTGTCTGGGTCTAGCCTCTTGAGGTTAAATTGAAAAGCTATTTAATAGAGTAAAAAAAAATTTTTTTTCCCCATAAATCATTCCAGCTAAATACTGCTAGCCTGATTCTCCAGCTCCTTAGAAGCAAAGCGTTGAATTGAAATGTTGGCCTGAAATGCTTGTGTGTGCCCCTTCCAACTCAAGTTACAACTGGCATGATCAAAGTGAGCTCTGTAGCTCTGAAATGAGTGTGGTAATTCTTTAACAGCTGTTTGCTATTTTCCCCCTGAAAAAAGAATCACTCAGTACAGCCTAATAAATAAAAAGAATAAACTAATTGTAAATGTCCATATCTGACATTAAAATGGGCCAGATTGTAAGAAAATGTAGGAAGTTTGAAAAGTTGGGTCTTTTTTTCCCGCCCTTCAAATGGAAGTAGTAAATTTTCTTAATTGCATAGAAGAAACAGAATGGGTAAGTGGTTAGCTGGGCCGGGAAGCGTAATAGGCCTGTAATCTCAGTACTCTGGGAGGCTGAGGCAGGAGGATCTCAAATTCAAACTCAGCCAGGGCAATTTAGTGAGACCCTGTCTCTAAAAAAAGGGAGAGCTGGGGATGTAGTTCAGTTTGAAGACTCTGAATTTCAATCCTCAGTACCTCCTCCTGCCCTCCAGAAAAGTGGCTAACAGGGAAATGCTGACCCTGCACCCTGGCTCCATGGAAAGCCATGATTCTGTCTGCACAGGCAGAGAAAATTGACCTCAGGGGTGAATGAAACATCACCCATGGGAAAATCACTTTGCCAAGTACACATCGTCCTTTTTAGGGATGTTTGTCTTTGTCTTTCCTTTTGTTGTAAGCTTTAGTTTCATTTTTTGTTCTTTAGCAGCATGGAGACCCTGGCTTCATTGCAGAGCTGCTGGGCAGGTCTTTCCGAAGGCGCTTTCACGTAACCAGCAGCAGTCCTGTGTCAGGCGCAGGCACTCCTCCTCCTCCTCCTGGTCCCCCCTCCTGCTCTCTCTGGGGTCTGTGCAGCCTCACATCCCACTGGAGCTTGCACTGGAGGCTGAGTCATTACCTAAACCAGGCACACGCCTGGCCGGCTTTCCTAGCGTCCCAGTGAATGAAGGGCCTCTTGGATGATTGTGGTGATGCCTCTGTTTCTGCTCAGCACACTCACTGCTGTTTTGTGGACTTATCTGTAGCTTCTGTGAGCTTCAGTTTGATCAGCTTGTAAGACTTGGGTTCTTTTAGCTGTTACATGCATTTTGGCTTTGCTTCCTGGGCTCTCTACTTCCTAAGTCCCAAGACTTGTCCATTTTCCCAGAGTCCGGAAGCTCCTAGGAGAACACTGCTTCCCTCTGGCCTGGACTGGGTGAACCTAGGATCTTAAGACCCCCCAGCTCTTTGTAGCACCATTTCTGTGGGACATTTGAAGGACGTGCTCCTACATTTGAATGTGAATACGAAAACATTGCATGTACAGATTGGACTGACTTTTAAAATGTATCTGCTTTTTTAAAATTAAATTTTCATTTTTATCAGTACTTGTTTGCAGTACGTAAGGATCACATTCTTTCCTCCATCTCTTGGCAGTCTACCTCCCTTTTGCAAAAGACCCGTCTCCCTATTTCCTATTATGTTGCTCTTTATATTTGGGATTTCTCATGTAAGAGAGACCATGTGATATTGAAGCTTCTGAGTCTGATTTCACTTAACATTATGGTCTCAAGGTGGATTCATTCTCCTGCAAATGCCCAAGTGTAACTTCTTTGTGGCAGAGTAGCCCTCCATGTGTATAAATAGCACATTTTCTTCATCCACTCATCTGTTGCGAGACATACAGGCTGCTTCCAAGATTTAGCTGTTATGAGCCATGCTGCTATAAACATGAGTGTGCATGTATTACTGCAATATGATGTCTTTAACTCTTGGGAAGATACCTAGAAGAGCAATAGCTGGATTGTCGTTCAGTTATAGTTTGTGTTTTATCATTTACTTGTTTTTTTATCTTCCATTACTTTGAACATCTGCATTGGACATCATGGTTTTAAGTCATAAGGAAGATAAAGGATGATTTACTCCATTTGGGATTTTTCTTCTGTAGGTAGATTACTCATATGAAAAAAAAATTCTAAAAGCCTTTTAGTGCTTTGTGATTTTTGTAGAAGACCCTCATAGATTTCTGTTTTTTTCATTTATACAAATGGGAAGTTGGACCAGATCCTCATAATGGAATTCTGTAGCTTTGGTTTTATTTTATGGCCTATACCCTTAAAAAAACCTACCTTTTTCATAAATGCCTTGCTATGTATGCACCAGACATTGTGGCATCTCTACATTATTTAAGACTAGACAGTCAACAGCCACAGGGCTTTCGATGGCAAATGTCTTCCTTTACTTGAGACATCAAAGGAGTATTCCAGATGTTGCTAATAAGAGACATCACATTGTGACTAATTAGTGAATGATGAAGTGGGCATATTAGGGCCAGTTAGGCCTAAAGAGCCTAAGTGACTTAGGGTGTGTCAGACAGCTGGGGCAAAGCACTGAGGTCCCAGCCCAAGGCCATCCTAGCCTTAAAAGCCTGCATGTAACCTGCTCGGTCAAGACTATCCTGAGCCCTAAGGAGCCATTGAGATAATACAGCCTGGCAGTTCTCAACCCCTGACAAGTGCCAGTGAAAGGTGCTTGCTATGGGTTGGATCTGAAATGTCTCCAAAAGGCTCGAGTGCTGAAGGTTTGGTCCCTAAGGCAGCAATGTTCAGAGTTGGGGCTTTGGGAAAGTCCCTGGATCATGAGAGCTCTAACTTTACCGGTGCATTAATCAACTGATGGATTGATAATTTGATAACATTGAGGAGGTATGTGGAAACTTCAGGAGGTCAGGCCTGTTGGAGGAAGTAGGTCACTGGGTACATGCCCTTCATGATTGTATCTTGTCCTTTGCCCCAACTGATGGACTCTCTCTGCTTCCTGGCTGCCACCCTTCTGCCTTGTCTCAGGTCCAGAGCGATGGAGCCAGCCAACCATGGACTGAAACCTCTGAAATCATGAGCCAAAAATGAATGTTTCTTCCTTTATGTTGATTTTCTCAGGTATTTTGTTTCAATGGTGAACAGTGCTCTTCCGTGGAGAGCATGCAGGACCAGAGGGCTTGGCAATGTCGGCCACACACAGTGGTGACTGCTTAAGGGTGGAGCTTGCGCACTGGAGGCAGAATATCAGGGAGCTGACGGGGACAAGAGCAACCCAGGAGGTGGCACTGATAGGACTCGAAGCTGATGGGGTGGGAGCAGGGAGACCCAGGGGCTGGGAGACCAGAGCTAGTGGCCAAATTACTGCAGTCTGGGTGGCTCAGTGCTGTCAGTGAGCACCAGGAAATCATCTGGTACAGCCTTTCTCTGGCAGATGTCTTAGAAGAAATGATGTTTTCCTTCAGTGGACGTGATAGGAGCATTGCCAGTGAAAAGCAGTTTCTCTGTCTCCCTCCTTTCATTCTTCCTTTCCTCCTTCCTTTCCCTTGCAGTAAGCTACATAGCGAGACCTTGTTTTTTCTTTTTTTCTAAATTTTGAGACAGAGTCTGGCTCAGTTGCCCAGGCTGGCCTTAAACTTGTGAGTCTCTTGTCCTCATCTCCAAAGTAGCGGGGATTACAGGCATGTGCCACTGTGCCTGGCCACTGACTGGTGTCTAATCGCAAAGGAGAATCTGGGGCTCTGAAGTTAGCCTCCCAGACTCTGGGTGATTGTGGAAACGGTGCACACTGGATCGTGTCAGTGGTGCTAGATGAAAACGAGTGGAGGCTGGTTGCTTGGTTCCACTTTGCCTCATGTTTATTCTTTGCATTCCAGTTTCCTTGTGACCTCAAGCCACATTGTGCAGTTTGCCACACCTCGGTGGGGACCGAGTAGGGAAAGGGTAGATCCAGTACCTCCAGGGGAGCCTCTGGTCACAAGCATTGGAAAGGGGTGGGGCCACTGCATAATGTAGCTTGTTGGGTAGTTCGGTGTAACTCACTTGTGACATGAGCTGTACGTTGTACTTGGCCATTGTACGTCTCCCAGTGGCCCATTAGTGTACATCTGTCCGCAAACAGAATGCAGGTGTATGGTCACTGTTGATCTGGCCATAAAACTGAACGGCTGAAGCATTCACGGGCAAGATCAGAGAGAGTCAGGAGTTGTTAGGGAATCACAAGACTCTCTTCCATGGTCTGAGGCTGAATCCATTTCCTAGGACTTCTCAACAAAGTCCTGTCAAGGGCGCTGCTCCAGCAGTCTGGCAGGGGTGGACGGTCACACCTCCGCCCCGCTTTTCCCCACCACTCAGCCTTCCCAGTGCCTGCCGTCCTCAGATCCCAGCCAGGCACCCAAGAACAAGGGAGCGGGCGAACGGCCCATAGGGGTCACCCCACAAGGGGGACTGTTTGAAGGCAGCCAGGACCCCTCGCTCTCTGGAGGTGACTGACCAAGCTCTGCCTCAAAGAGAGCATTCAGGCCGCGAGCCTGGGGCTCCTTCATGCTCACAGCTCCTCAGCCTCTGGCCCTCTTCTGCCATCCTTCCCACCCCCTGGCACCCATGAACCACTACATGTTCAATCTTGTCCCTTACAGGGCATTGCTTTGAGGGGCAGCACCAACAAAATGCCTTTTATCCATGCATAAATCCTGTCACTAGTGGACGTGCAGCTAAGTCCATTTGTGGGCAGCTTCTTGGTAGAATTCAAGTGATGAATAGAAAGGAAAAGAGCGGTTTCTGTTGTAGTTACAGCATACATTGGATGGAGGGGTTGAAACAACTCAAATACTACTGTGAACCCTCTTTTTCATCCTGTTGGCTGATTCAATTATTCTTGTAAGAACTGGAGTAATAAGTTTTATTAGACCGGTTAAAAGGGATCTTGGCTTTCATAACACAGGCTGAGAATTGCTCTTTTCCTTTTTTTTTTTTTTTGGTGCCGGGGATCGAACTGAGGTCCTTGCGCTTGCAAAGCAGACAGCGGAACCACTGAGCTAAATCCCCAGCCCTGCTCTTTTCCTTTTATTAACTTAGTTTCAGTCAATATTTAACAGCTTCTTGTGTCTGGGTCATTTCACGGCCTTGCTTGTAGATTTTGTTTGTTGACCACATGATGAGACTGCCTAGTTTCCTGCCATTTCTCTGATCAGGGTCCTGAGGTTAATTAAACTCTTACCCATTATCACTTCCAACAAGGTGAGTCTGCCAGCTGTAAACTACTTGCTGAACACCTCATGAAGATGGTGCTTTTCTTTGTTCTCCTTCCTTTCCAGTTTCAGGGCAGTTTCCCTCGGGTGGACTTCTCTTTTAATACCCTCTACCAGACTTCTCTTTGGAAGCTCTGGAGAAACACATGGCAGTGTTAAAAAATAAAGTTCTAATTTTCTCCAGAAAACTGGTTCAACAGAAACCAAGACGCTGCCAGCAGCCTTTCGGCATCGTGCCAGCCCAGGGCTGTTTAGAGAGAGGCTTTCTGAGCAGATGAGTCTTGCAGCTTTCAGACTCATTTTTGCCTCTTTCTGGCTCTAAAAGTGCTGACCTGGGGCCTGGAGAGCTGGCTTTGTTTGGGGCATTGCTTGGTGGCACACAAAGTACTGGATGAAAACAAGTGCTTTTTCTCTGTGTCCTTTACCCACATGAACCCTGCTGGCAACACTTTCCGCAGTGGCATTGAGGTGAGGCTTGAGTTATAGCCCACTTTTTCCTGGGCTAATCCATCACTCAGTGAGTCACTGTGGCATCTGTTGAATGGTAGTGCATTAATTTGCTGGGTCTGCTGTAACAAAGGCTCACAAACTAGGTGGCTTAAAGAAGAGGGGAAAGGCCTCACATTCTACAGACAGCAGTCTGAGGAAAGGGGTCAACAGGGCGGAGTTGGTCCCTTCCGAGGTGAGTGAGCATGAGCCCATTCCGCCCATTCCATGCTTTTTCTTGGTTTTGGGGGGCTTTGTTGGTACTCATTGATTTTTTTTTTTTTTTTTTTTTTTGGATTAACCCAGGGCCTTCTCACTGAGCTATGGACCCACTCCTTTCTGTTTATTTATTTTTATTTTGACACAGGGTCTTGGTACATTCCCCAGGCTGGGCTTGAACTTGCAATCCTCCTGCCTCAGCCTTCTAGAGTTCTGAGATTACAGGTGTGTACCACCACATCCAGCTAATTTCTGGTCTGGCTTATAGACGCATCACCCAAATCTCTGCCTTCACCCTCAGAAGATTTCCTTGCTGTTTCTATCTCCATATCTTTCATTTTAATAAGAATGTGGCCAGAGTAGGGCCTGTTTTAATGACTTAACCTTTACGTGATCATCCCTAAAGCCTTTTTTCCCAAATAAAGTCATATTGGGGAGTGCGCAGGTGAATACAGTACAACCCATATATTTAACAACTTCCATTGTTTTTTGTTTTGTTCTGTCTGACAGCATGTGAAGAATGTTTGCACCACTGAAAGCTGTGACTTCTAGCTGTATAACTCAGCGGCCAGCTCTCTGGTATTGTCCCTTTGCAGAACAATGTAGACCGAGCATTTTCCCAGTCTGTAGAGATCAAAACCTTAAATCACATGTGTGCTTAGCTCAACTAAGAACTGGAGAACAGGTGGCCATACGGGATGAGAAATCTCCGCTGTATTAACCAGGCATCCTGTAAATTGAGTTGGTTTTGAGTCACTTTCCCTCTCCACCGTTTTCCAGGGAATCGGTAAGAGGAGATGCCTGTTGGTGGGTTCCTGTGCAGGACCTCTCAGCTAATGCTGTAGCATTGCAAACATTCACTCGGATCCTCACGTCCATTGATGTGTTAGTCCATGCTGAAGAGCTAAGTCTTCACTACCGACCCGGCATTTTCTCAGTCTCTGAGAAGTTATGTCAGGGAACATCACTGTTCATTTAACAAATGCAAATCAAGGCCACC